>NC_052618.1:38313779-38613779 GCF_016545825.1 Eucalyptus grandis
TTACACCTTTCGAATACACCATTTTTTTCAAGACTGGTGATACCTAATTTTGGCAACCCTAAATAAATAAAAATAAAAAACACATTAGAACCAATAAAAAGAAAAAATGGGAAAACCAATTTAATTGATCGTGCATAGAAGTTGGGAATTCGAAGAATATTCAATTTTTGGTAAATGTGAAAGCAAATTCTTGATCAAAGAAATTAGGTGAATAAAAGTAAGGAGTTTGATAAAAGGAAAAGAATAAAAACATTTAAGGAAAATTAAGCCGATTGTAAGATCATGCTCAATTTACAAATCATGAATTAAGGGAAGAAGGCGTGAGAGACAAAAAAAATAAAATAAATAAAATAAAAGGAGAGAGAGAAAAGAAGCCTTCGTCCATTCAATCAGTCAACAAGGGAGTCTTGCTTACCGAAGGAGTGCAGAAAAGGTACAGAAAGGTACAGTGAGAGAGACGTGAGAGCAGAGAAAGGAAAAATAAAGAAGCACAAAAAAGAAAAAGAAAAAAGAAGGGGAGTCTTCTTCTTCACCAAACCGGGGCTCGACGTCCACGCCCCTGCAGATCGTGCCTCTGCAGCCGTGAGACCGCGCCTCAGACCGCCCATCGCTCGCCAGCGTCCTCCGCTCCTCCGCAGCTGCCCACCAGGAGCTGCGGCGTGCCCGACGCCGCAGCAAACAGGCGACCGACGCCCCTCAGCGCAATCGACGCCTGCACCTCCGCCTCGTCAGCAAACCCCGCGTCACCGCCGTCGCAGCCCTCCGCCCGGCGCCCATAGCAGCCCGCTCGTTCCCCCGCGAAAACTCGACACCTCTGACCCCGAAGCTCTGTCGCCGTCGCTCTTGCCCCCGTGAAGCTGCTACTGCCCGACGCCACTGCTCACCCACGCCGCTGCGACCCGCGACCCAGCTGCTGCTCGCCGGTCACCGTCGTCCCGCCAGCGCCCGACGCCTACTGCGGCTGCGACGACCCAAACGCTCACCACTGCTGCTGTCGCTCTGCACGACGCCTCCGCCGCTGCTGCTTTCCCTTCGCCGACGCTTCCGCTCGCCGTCTGCGGGACCTCCGCCGCAGCAGTTCGCCTCCCGCCGCGCCTCTGCCTGCCTTCCTCCCGCTCGGAGCCCGACGCCGCCGCGCCTCTGCAACCCGCGACCGCCCCCTCGCCGAGCCTCTACCGCGTCTCCGCTCACCACCGCGCCTCACCGCGACCTGCAACTCGCCCGCTGCAGCCCACTCGCCACCGTCCTCCTTCCGGCGCACCACCGCCACCCTGCCGGTCCCGCCCGCGACGTGCAGCACCGTCGCCCCGCCGCGCCTTCTCCACGAGCCGCTACCTACAACCCTCTGACGAACGCCTCCGAGCGCCGACGCCACCAGCAGCCCGCAGCAACCAGCCCGTCGCCGCTGCTTCTGTTTTCCGTTCCTCCGCTGGTCGCCGTGCCGCACCTCCGTGCCAGCCCGCGCCACCGACGCCGCAAACGCCGCTTCGCCCGCTCGCCGAAGCCGTCGCTGGTCCACCTGTCAACGCGTTTGCCGCGCGTCGTGTTGAGTTCCCCTTAGGTAGTTTATTTTTATTTTTATTTTTCATTTATTTTGCTTTATTATTATTATTATTATTATTATTATTATTATTATTATTATTATTATTATTATTTAAATTTAGTTATTTAAATTGAAACATTAGGTCGATGTTCATTTTATGAATATTGTAGACATTTCTGCAGGATTTTGTCCAAAATTATTATAATTATTAATTTGATTCGTAAACGTTGAATCATTTTTTAATTATATTAATTTTTTTGGGCATTTTGATAGCATTTTGGTTATTAAATCATTATAATTATTAATTTGACCAGCAAGGCTTTGGATCAAATTTTTAATTATTTTGAACTTTCTCAAATTTTTAATTATATTGTGATGTTTAGGGTTAAAATAATCGTTAATTTAATTTGTGAGACCTTTTCGGTTATTTTAATCCTTCGTTTGATGAATATCTCAATTAGTTTAGATATAATGTTTATATGATAATTGCTTGTCTTGAAAAACACTAAAAAAAAAAAAAAATTCAAAAATCAAATCTTGCTTCAAAACATGTTGGTTTCATAAATTAGAATTGCATTTTTAGATTGCACATTTCTATAATTTTTTGGAATAGATTAGGCTTGGATTTAATTATTTTTTTATAAGGGCTTAGATAATCTTTGTACATTTTTCTTAAGAAAATAGTTTTCTAAGATAGGATAGGGTTTAAGTCAAATTAATCCCTAAAATAAATTAAAAAAATTATTCATTTTAGATGGTTTAATTAGGTTTCCTTTTATTACAAAATTTAATTAAAAAAAAACAAAAATATTAGGTGCATGTCAATTAGTTTGCATGTTAGGTTCACTTAATTAGAAATAGCTTGTTAGTAAAATTAGGTCATGTAGTTAAAGTGCATGTTTTAATTCCGAAATAAAAGAAAATCCAAAAATTGTTTGTTTTGTGTGTTTATTTATTTTGATGTAATTTGTTTGATTCATGAAGTGTTTAATAATGATTGAGCACTTGTGTGATTACCTTTTGCATGATAGTAATTTAAATTAAAATTAAACCAAGCGCCTACAAAGACATTTTTGAAAATAAAAGAAATGGCACCGAAAAGATATTAGAAAAATCTAGTGTAACCAAGTCCCGTACCTAAAATCTCTTGTTCGTAGGAGTAAAATAATTCTCCTATTATTTTACTTAAGTGTCTAATCGACTTACATAAACTAATTAGTGGCAACTCCTAGATAAAATCCATTTGCATGTTAAAAATTTGAATTTAAGTCACGAATGAGTGGTATGGGTTTAGGAGAACCCGAGCTAAGTTTAAAACTCAGTAGTCCAATAGCCTAAACCCTAGGTGGTGCACCCGAAATTTAGGTCACGACAAAGACTTTTAG
This sequence comes from Eucalyptus grandis, assembly GCF_016545825.1. Classification (NCBI taxonomy): domain Eukaryota; kingdom Viridiplantae; phylum Streptophyta; class Magnoliopsida; order Myrtales; family Myrtaceae; genus Eucalyptus; species Eucalyptus grandis. The sequence continues at coordinate 38,316,708 of NC_052618.1, forward strand.
GCATAGTCAACTAAGCTACTATCCTAGGATCCTCCAACTATTTGGCAAATGACCTTTAAGTGATTTGGCTCAATTTGACTTGATTTTTTTATTTGTTGAAGTGATTCAGTGAATATATGAATTGTACTGACTTACAAGAAATGACTGAGACAAAAGTAAGTCTTCTATCACATGCGTGACTAGATAGCCTTTAGGCGTATTTCCTTCTTAGTCGGGTCTTAGCGGATGAACTTGTTGAGATATCGTCTCACCCCATTGTGGGATAACATTTTTAAGTTCTTAAATGGCAACTCCTCCCAAGTTGGTTACTGAGCAAAGGTGTTATATTCCGCTTCATGGGAACCTAAGGGGATGAGTCTATGAACTCGTGAGGTTCATGGTCTGTGTTGATGCGGGTCTACCCCATAAGGTACCCCATCAATACAAATCATGGTATCGTCGTGAGCGGAATGGACAGAATGAAGGTCCCACACCGGAGTCAGAGATCCTTATATCGGTGCTGGAGGTTACTTTTGGAAAAGGCACGATAGATCCTCCTTGTGGTTTAATGGTAGACTCAGATCTTTTAGATCCAGGGACCCCGGAGTATTCAGTCGAATACTCAAATGGTTAGAGGATCTGTAGCCCGCCCCCTTTTTGCAAAGCTTGTATATAGTCGGCTAATATTGTATATGACATAGCTTGATATGTAAATAAAGGTGTGGGTTGGTTTTAGAAAATTGTGACCCTACTTTTCTATCTCATCTTCATGTTGTCTGGGGATTAATTATTCGCTTCCGCATGTATATTAAAATGAATGGGTCGGCGACGCGTCCTGAGACGTCGCAATTTAATCGACCACCGAGAGATGGGCACGTGCTCGGAGAATCGGGGTGTGACAAATCCACCCAATCAATGTCAGGTCTGGTACAATCAACAAATAACTTAGTCAACTCGAGTCCTGGGTTCGGGCCAGGTCGACCCATTTACCAACTTCGTTGACATAAGCCCTAGCGAGAGCCCGCCAAGCACATGCAACGCACGCACTGCTACAATGCGCAGATGGCCATGCATGGAAGCACATACAACGTCCCCTAGTATCTTGCGACCACTCAAAATGCTTGTCTCAATGAGCTCTTTCCATTTGTGTGATCAAATTTGATTTTTACCGCACAAAAAATCATGAAAAATGCTCGAATTCGTATGTTCAAGTTATTAGATTATGGTTGTTCTGATGCCACATGTAAGTTGCGAAAGCACACTAAAGATCTCCATAATTAGAATCAAGAAAGTATATAAATAAGTAAAAAGATCTGTGCACTTGATTTAAAATCCATCATTTTTTATGCGAAACAACAATGATTCAAAGCTCAAGTGCTTCTCCTCTATTTTTTTCTGTATCATTGGCTCAATGTGACTACCCTCACCCTTACTGTTCCGTAAATGCTTCTTATATGAGGATATTTGTGTGTTAGGATTAGATGAGAGACCTGATCATTATTTATAGGGTTTTCGGCTAGACCCGGCTGAGCTCAACTTGGCCCACATTAACCAGCTCAATATTAGATTAATTAATAATATCTCACTTTATTAGATTAATCCTGTAGAATAGTAAATTACAGTATCAATTAATGTAGCCCACATTAGAAAAATTCTGACGATTCATCTTTATATTGTTGTAATGAATGACCCCAAAATGCTTATTCGGTAAAAATCATCAATTTTCCTGGAAGCATACTTATAGAGAAGCAATTTTATGTGCTTTTTATTTAGACTTTTCTCATGTTTTGACCTCTTCGTACGCTGCAAAAAGCAAAAGGAAAAGTTTAGATGTGCATGATATCTAAAGGCTGGGGATCTTTAATTCAGATCGATACTCGATCATAATATTCTAGTCCCATGACTCTGAAAGCTTTACGTTAACACCATCTTTAAAACCTAGTACGGGATTGCGGTAGACATCTCCCATCTTGATTTCCGTCCACCTGTAAATAAGAAGACATAAAAGAAGATCATGAGACAACTGCCACGAGATCTCGGCCACATTTTCTTGCCAGAGACAACCAATATATTTGGAAAGGGATTGAGAATTTGTCTACCTAAATTTTGTGACCAACACATGAAGAAATGCACATAAGAAGGCTCGAGTGTATTCTGCACCCACACATTGTCTCATTCCTCCACCAAAAGGCGTGAAGTTCTGCGATATTGTGCCTGAATCTAGATCCTGATATGCCATGGACATCAAGATATGCCAAGAAGACGAAAAAAATTCAGTCCATGAAGATTTATTGAAGAGAAAGATCAAGAAATATCTGCTAGCTTTTCAAGTGTCGCACCTTCCAGCGCCAAGGGTTAAATTCAAGAGGATTCTCAAACACATTGTGATTGGTATGAAGAGCGGTCGTGACTACCATGATCGACCACCCTTTTGGGATCGTAAATCCTGCAAGTGCATAGTTTGTGAGAGTATATTGCTAATTAGAGTTTCAAAAGTGTGAACATCCATCGGGACCACTCACCTTTCACTGGGATATCTTGTAATGCTCTTCAGAGTACCCCTGGAACGGTATTTGCCAGCCTGAGTGTTTCATTTATTACCTGAAGTGTTTTTTTTTTTTTTCAAGGAGTACTTTTACATATTGGAACACGATTGCATAGAAGGCGTAATTATATATATTCTTGTGAAGGGATTCTGGGTCACCTGCATCGTGAAAGTCATCGACTTGTATTCATCCCAACAAAGTGCAGTACTTTGCTGCTCTCTCTTTTCAAGGATCAGTTTGTGCTCGGCCTACGATGTAATCGTTGCCATTATTGAACAATTTTTCACAATATGGCAAGTTCATACTCGTTAAGTAAATCTTCTCACCCTTAATTCTGCTAGGACTGCTGGGGTCTCAGACAGTAGCTTGAAGATCATAGCCAGCATTGTCGAAATAGACTCAGAACTTGCGAGGATGCCCGCAAACATCAACTGAACTATGAAATCCTCTGTCAGGAACTCCTGATCGCGCATGCTGTCAATTGCCTGATCAAGAAAATCCACATTGCTTGTTTTCCCTAAATCGAGTCTTTCCTTCAGGATACCTCTGAGCATATCTATCAATTTCCTGTGTTCCTGGAGTGAAACGATGAATTGTCAAAAAGATTAAGATTCATGTATTTGGTTCAAAACTTTTTTTGTTTCCAAGGTTTGCCTTAAACTAATTTTCTACTTCATAAACCATTCTTTCCTACTCCTTTAAGCCTATTTTGTCAGTCCTCTATGGCTAAAGAAAAAACTCAGATATACTATCTTTTTGAACCATTTAGGTGTTGAAGTTGGCACTACGGGCATTTCCTAACTGCAGGGGAAAATGAAATGGCAACTGAGATTTTCTTCCGTCGATAAAAATGTAAGAAAACATAAGAGGTGTTGCAATTTTCAATTACCTTTAGGCACCTACGATATGCAGTACCAGGGAAATTCAAGGGAAATGCCATGAAACCTCTCAAGAACCTGTTGAACCTCTCATTGGTAGCGTCTGCTGAAGCCTCATCAGCATCATAACTAAAAAGTTGCTTCCCGCGAAATCGAACATCATCTAAAAGATGGTTAGTTCAACAAAATAACTTGTAAGCTCAATGAAAAAATTTCAATGCTGTAAATTTTAAAGGAAACATGCCCCAAACGGACAAACTAGAGTTTTACAGCAGAAGTAGCTTGTTTCACTTCGATGCACGGTTGGCTGGACCACATTCTTAGACATCTCTCAACCCATTCCTCTATTTTCTGAAGCAGTTTTTCTCTGAGGATGTCGGAGCCAAAGTGATTTAGAAAGATTCTTCTTATGTACTTGTGAACAAGACCTACTCTGCTCAAGCGGGATTCGCCCTCCATCGCAAGTATCTTGGCAAAGGTGTCAAAGTACCACATTTCAACGAGCCTCCCTTCTTGCTGAAGGATGTGATTATTAAATTCTGGGTCTACAGAAAAAATGATTGGCCGACCTGCTAGAATGGTTCGGAATATTGGCCCATACCTGAAAATAGAATACACTGATTATCACGTTAATTCTTTCAGGGAGCAAGAGAACCTGTTTCCTTTGCGGCAATCTCTATTAAGCAAACATCGTTGAAAGAGTTTAAGAATGGACTCAAGCGCTTTCTCATCGTTCAAGCTTCTCAAAATCCTTTTATATATATATATATATATTCAACGTTAAAAGAAGTAGGTCGTTATGGGTTTGGCCTCGACATAGAAAAATTTCAGTAGTTCAGAAACCAAAGAATGTTACCAGTAGAAAAACTAAACTCAACCTGACAGATTAAAAACATAGAATACTCGATTTGTAACTATATAGTTGAACAGATAATCTTTTAGTGCAACACCATACCATTACAACTTGACGCACACGTGATATTCACAATAAGGTTGAAACCCAAGCCAATCTAATCGGGTTTTCAAGAGTCAGGCCACACAAGACCAAATTAATATGGACCCCGCAATCTACAAAGCATTGGGTGGAAGGATGTTACCTCTGAACTCTCTTTATAATGAACGGATGAAGGTCAAGAGAGTAGCTGGGAATCAAGATCTTAAGAGTCTCCCCAAGGAGAGGCAAACCCATTGAACCTGGAGGCAAAACTCCATTGCATCTGGGTTTTCTCCACTTGTAGACCCAACGAACATAGTACAATAAAGTCGCTACCGCAAGGCACAGTGAAACGACCCACATTTTTCTCTTCAAGTTTGCGATTCTTCCAATCCTGCAAAGAGACCATATTTATAGATGTCCAACATGTGCATGAACTGTGCCACCCCGAATCCCAGCAGAAAGGGAGGATGACACGACTATTCTTCTACCCAAATGATGCAATTTCTAATCATCTGAATTCAACTTCCAAAAGTCTGTTGATATCACTCTCGCTCTATAGGTCGCTAACCAAGAGACCTGAAAATATTGGGAATGAGAGGAGTGAGCAATCACAGCTCAGTGAATAATACATCTCTTATTAGTAAATCGAGCAACTTATCAAAACTTCATAATCCAAACTCAAAGTATAAGATACATGGTGAATCACGTATAAGTTGTTTCATTTCAAAAAAACTTTGTATAAATCAGAAATACTGATTTAAATTCACCATCAAAATTCAGATATCAATGGTCAAATCCATTAGTTAATCTCTATAAAAAAAAAAAAAAAAAAACAATGTCAATAGTCCATTCTATTGTCCAACTCGTACAACATTACTTCTCAATGTCCTAGAAGTGGCTTCCACAAGGCTCATGACATCATATAGTATTTAGCCCTTGAGTAGTACAAGGCCTTGGAGGTGGTTTCCACAAAATTCGTGTAGCACCTAGCACACCTAGCCCTTGATCAACACATATCAATGGTACAAGGCCTGAAGGTAACTCTCACAAAGTTACATGAATTTTGTCCCATAGTCGCATGTGAGTTGCACGTGCTCATAAGCATGCGAAGATTTGGCCGGCCAAGAGAGATTAAAGTTATCCATTTCCAGCGGTGACGTAAGACTCCACGCCTAAGGTTTATCTAAGAGTGGATCTACTCTAATGACTCTTTTGAGAAAATAGGGCCTATTTGAAAATTTCCCAAACATAGAACACGCGATTCCTATCTTGCTTATGCATTTGAACAGATTATCTTTTAGTGTGACACCATACTATTACAATTTTCTACACACATCTGAAACCAAAGCCAAGCTAATTGAGTTTTTCAGTGCCAATTCACTTTGGTTTGCTTTCGTTCCCCATATAAGACCAAATTGATATAGACTATATCAACTCATGCACTCCCCTCAGAACTACAAAAGAAAATTGGAGGAAGAGATGTTACCTCCATTTGTTTAGCAGAAAATGAGTGATTTTGAATATATTTTTCTGAAAATAATCGTTTGTGGCACTGACAAAAATAAATAAATGAAAAATATTTTCATCGTGCACGAAAAATATTTATCTACAATGAAAATATTTTTCATTGATTAAATATTTGAACAATATAAGTTATCATTTTTAAGAAAATGTTTTCCAAATCGTCATTTTTCGCAAAACAAATGGACACTTTAATGGGTTTTGCTTTGGGCCGAGTATGGAATCTAGATGGACGGTATCCCAAAAAAACCGAACCAAACTACTCATACTTAAAAAAATACCATTAATCTCAAGCAATTCGCCATTTCTATAGGCAATTATCTTTTATTTTTGTATTAATGTCTTTTATTTGGATAGTTAAAAAGAATGACATCAATTGAGTTTCATATTCCCAATTACTTCTTCAGGCCAGCTTTAGCACTTCCTCTCAAAAAGCAATCGGGTTAGCAACAACGTCATACATCTCAAACCCGCCTGTTGTCCTTTGAACGTATGATAGGACTATTGAAATCTAAAAGACAAATGGAAGACTAATGTGGAGAAACGGCATACTGGTTGGGGAGCGTTTATCTATGAACTTTAGCTTCTATTACAATTGTTTTTAAAAACATATTGGTCCAAGAACCAGCGCATCTAATGGTACAATGGTTCAACCGGTCTATATAGTTAGACCAGGTGAACTGTCCAATTTAAGTTTAGAAATGCATTCTAGAATAAAGGGCTGATATATAGAAAACAATGCACTTTTTTAATCACAAATCTGCACAAAGCTGCATCGGTTATGTGCACCTTATATATATATATATATATATTATATATATATAGGGTTGTTGATTTGAGTCTCCATCATCACATGACACATGTTGGCCCTAATTTTATAAGAAGTCATTTAGATGCTTTGCTATTAGAGGACGAAAGAGTTGGTTCTAAAAGCAAAAAAAAAAAAAAAAAAAGTGTGAGAATTTTCAGAGGCAAGTGATCAAATTCTACCACCACCAAGGAGGATTTTCTTTCTGAGAAATCTGCAGATTGGTTCAACCAATGGAACTGGGTCACCTCCATCCTTTTACTGGTTCCAAGTCCAAACAGCGAAGGGTGCTGAGCCAGACCACAAAGTCACTGCCACAACACATAACGAAACAACCTATATATATTTTCCCTTCAAGCTCGAGACTCTCCTCATGTCGCAAGGAGACCATCTTTAAATGGATGCCCAACAAGTGTATGAACGATGAAACAAACACCCACTCGAGAGAGCGTACTTCTGTTTTGACCATTTGAACTACTGCACCCACATCCGAAGTTCCCCAATTGAATTTCTCTTGGTTCAGCAAAAGCGATGCCTTGCACTACTAAAACCTCAACTTCTAATTGAGCAATGGACTTTTCTTGTTCCTAATTTTTTACTAAATAGCAAGCTTTACACCAAAAAAGTAATTTGCAATTAACATTGCAGGCGTTCCAAAATGGTGTTTGCGTGAGCATAAGATTTAGCACTAAGTAGTTGGAATTATAAAATATTGCCTAAAAGTAAACACAAATGGACAATATTTTGGGATTATTGTCTGTCAAAAATTATTTTGATACAAACTAAATTTATATATATATATATATATAATTGATTTATATTTATAACTATTTCTCAATTTTTTTAGTAGTCCTATTCTATTCTAATGCTAATTCTCGTTCTCAGAACTATATCGTCTCCACCCTAACGTCTCCACCCCAACCTCCTGAGAAAGTGAGGATTCAAACCCCACCTCCCCCTTCTATATTGAAAATGTAGCCACTGAGGCAAACCAAATGAAGTACCAAATAAAATACCAAATGTAGTTATGGCTGTTTCTGAAATATCTTGTAAAATTAAACTTTTTGTATTCCTGTGCCATCTTATATATAATAAAAGATAATAGTCCGGCCCAAAAAACAAACAAGAAAGATTTAAGTCCTCGTTAATTCGCATTCCAGAGCTTCCATGACTTATATCAAAATCAGACAAATAATTTTGTTTTTCTCCTGTTTCAAAGAGGGAGTTCCTTTGGCAGCGGCAGCAGCAACAAATAATCAACATCTTTAAAGACAATTTTCCAACTGCGACTATGAAAATTCAAGGTCAGACTCGAAATTCAATGATAAAATTGCCCTCGTGAGAAGATTCCAAATTCGAAAATGGCTGACAAGATCCTAGGGGTGATAAGCGGTACATCCTCAGCACTCTTGTCTGATTTGAAAGGGAAAATTGCATCTTAAACCCATGAAGTTAAACATGTGTTGGTCGAAAGTTAAACATGACTTTTGAAGGCAAAAATTTGCCACATTCAACATTCAAAAAAAAAAAAAAAAAACAGATGATAAAGTAGTAAACCTTCGTAAGGTATCAAAACTGGAGAAACATGTAAAGGCTAACTCACAAACAACGAAAGGTGTTCGATAAGCGCAAATCACGTGAGTACCTAAGGGACACCAGAATGTCTCTTTTCTCGACAATAAATGCCTGCATATCTAGTAAAACAACCTACACAGAGAAAATGATATACAAGTATCTTGAGAAGCACAAGGAGGCAGAACTCTGGGATTGCTCAAAAGAAGCTATTTTGTAACCACCCACTCTTTCCTGGATGAGTTTCATGCAGAAGATACACCGCAAATCTGCTTGTCCAGTTGCCAATCTTTCATCTACATTTTCCGCCTTTATTTCTGTCGTTGCAGTCATCAGACATCTAAGGTTGCATCAAGGGAGATCCACCATCAAGATGTTGACACTTTCACTGAGCGACATCTGGAAACATATAGAATACAATGTCTGAGTGAAACTGCAAGGAGAAAATGCATTTTGGCTTTCATTTCAGCACGAAGGGACTAATAAGAAAGAAAAATGTTCATTCACAGAACTGATTGAACTAAGATAAACATTGACCGATCTGTCCTCAAAATTTAGAGTGGCTGCACAAACCTTTTAGGTAAAGAAGGAATTGCAACTGCATTTTAAGTAAACAAATACTGGATCCTTTGTAGCTGAAAACAGGCATACATGAACGATATTCCAGCATCTTGTTATAATGATGGCAGTCATCTTAGAATGACACCATCTCCACCCAGAAATTTTCCACTATTTCCAGAACTTACTTTCATTGGGAAAACATATGTAAACCAGGTATTTATCAAACAATATCAAGCTCAAAATAAAGAACCAGGCAGCCACTCTCCTTCCCCAGTCTGTCATCTCGCGCGACACAAATACCCCAAAATCCAGCCTCCCCCAATCCTAGGTGCTAAGAATGGAAGCGCATTGAGTTCGGGTTCAAATCCTAGCCAAATCCTCATACGGGATTATAATGGCATTTTGGAAGAGAAAACCCTATTGGGGTTTTGCTTTGGGCTGAGTTTGGAATCTAGATGGACGGTATCCCAAAAAACCGAACCAAACTATTCATACTTAAAAAATACCATTAATCTCAAGTAATTCACCACTTCTATAGGCAATTATCTTTTACTTTTGTATTAATATGTCTTTTATTTGGATACTTAAAAGAATCACATCAATTGAGTTTCAGATTCCCAATTACTTCTTCAGGCCGGCTTTAGCACTTCCTCTCAAAAAGCGTAGGGTGCGGAGACATTCTGCGCGTGCAAAAAAAGATTACGAATCAGATTCGCCCCGTGGCAAACGCCTACCGATGGAAAAGGAGCACAGCTTGGTCGCTGACGTACCTGTTTGCTTCTGGCGGAGGTTGAGCGCCATGGCTGCCGGAAGCTGCGTTCAGCTCGAGCTTACGAGATGGAGAAGAGAGAGTGGAGATTCGCGCAGGAGATCATTCGCCGCCCCGGCGGTCGCTTCTCCCGAGCTTTCGGCCTCGATCGCGATCTGGAGACAGTAGCAGCGTCCATGGGAAACGTTGCCGACAAGATGACGAGCCGGATTTGCAGTCGTGCTTTCGTAATGGGCTCGATCGGTTCGGCCTGATTTGGGCCGAGCAATTCGTCCGGCCCATTTTGCGGCCCAAGTGAGAGATGGCCCGTTGAGCAGTGATTTCGGTAGACCAGATAAATTCCATCATATCTATGGTTTGGCGACATCTCTAGATGGGATGAACCTGGATAAGGCCGGATGATACTCGAGATAACTTAACTGGGACTAAGATATGGGATTGATTCAAATTAGATAAGAGAAAAGAAAATGGTTAAAAACAGAATGGGACTACTATCAGAATTACGATGGTCGTTGGCATTGGATATGATCTCATCATCGTTATATTCTAAATTTTTCCAAACAAAGTATAGGATATGAGCAATTCGAAGTTATCTTACCATATTTGAATCATATACGTTATGACGGTTCAGGTCAAGAACGGAACCAGCACGTTTCTTCCGAAAAAGGTCAATAGGAAAGGGCCGAGAAAACTTTAGGTGTTTCCATAGCAAGACATCCTCGTCTTTGAAAGCTAATTAGTGGGTATCAAGTGCTACGTACTTTTCTATTTCCCAAAAATATCATACTTGTAATGCGATGACTAATTTGGACATATGAGATCATTATTTTCGTTAAGCATGGAACAAAAATTACTCTCTGAGGTTTGAATTAGAGGTCCTTAGAACAAACCAAATGTACAAAATGAAATAAATTGATTTGACCTAATGTATAATCACACTTGACTTGAAGTTGAGGTTTCATTTTCCTAGGGCTTTATTTTTGAACTTTCAGCTTGAGCTTAACTCATTAAGTATTATATGTCTCAATACCACCCTATCTAGACACGACTCAGTTATTAATTTCTATAATGAAACTTAAGCTCTGGCTCGAATTTCATCATAAAATGAAAACTACAACTGATATGATTTTTTCTTTGTCATATGGAAACTCATTCGTGTATTTAACATAGAACGTATTTGAACGAATGAAATTAAGCTTTATAAGTTATTAAAAATAACTTATTAGGAAGTTTGGGGCCAATTCGGTTTAAATATCAGAGCCAAATTAGGCTAGGGAGCTCTTGAGCAATTCAAGTAAAGCATAATCAATCTCATTTTGACTACATCTGATCCTTGAATCACTTGTACTCAGGTCAAACTTAGCAAGAGCTGAAGAATCTCCGTTCGTTATTACGTCGGGACAATAGTGATGATTGGACCTTGGATTTCTTTCTAAAGTTTTGGCTCTAGTAACTAATGTTGACAAATGAATTTTGTTAATATCTTTATTTGGCGAACAAAACCAATGATTTTGGTAGTGACCGAACACTAGGGAAAATAAAAAAGTTTAGAGTAAATGTATCATATATGTACAAGTTATATTTTTATATCATAAAAAGTTTAGAGTAAATGTGTTATAATGAGTATAGAGTTTAGGATAAATGTATCATTGATGCGCATTGTTTAGGATCTTTTATGATTTTTTCTCTTTCACTTAAGGCTATATTTGTTTCATGGAATATTTTCCATAATTTTTTGTGTTTGGGGTGTAAACTTCTTAAAATTGGGAAAAATGATGTCCATTTCTGAAAAAAGAAAATCATTTTCTCCCCGCCTCTCGTCCTCGTCTCCTCCTCCTTCCTCTCGTCCTTTCTTCAGAGCTTCTCCATCTTTCTCCCCCGAGTCTTTCTCTCGTCCAATTCTCTGGAGCTTCTTCGTCTCGTCCCTCGTCTCCGGAACTCCTCCTCCTGTGCCGCCACCGCAGCCGCGGTGTGCTTCTCTTCTAGATAGCAGAGTAGAGAGGGCGTTCCCGCCGTTGTTTAGTCATCCTTCACAGTCCCAAGTCAATCATCGGGCGATTTGCTGAAGTTTCGCGTCCACTGATATCTTGGAAGTCCAAATTGTAGATCCAGGTCGGTTTCCACCCCTCGTCTCTGAGCAATTCTCCAATGTCGAGTGCAGTTCCGTCTTCATTCACGTCGAATCGGCTGTGTGTTCGTTGTTTATCGCGGTACTTCACTTGCTCTCTGGTGGGGGTTGAGTTGAACGCATTCAACAAGAAGTAAGTTACAAATGATTCAGAAGTAGTCGCCTGTTGGGGCATACTTTCTAGGTCGCCACATAGGGCAACCGCGTGAGCACTCCGGCATTTTCATGATGAGACGAATGATGGACATGCAAATCTTTCTCCACAACTTAAAGCCGGAGTTCACTGCATCTGGCCTATGGAAGATGATTCATGCAATGATTTTCTCAGATGAAAGTAATATGTCACGGTGATTTCATTTCCTGAGATGGTGCTAATCACCGAGCCACCTATTGAGTCATTAACTTCAACTCCTCCCCAGGTGTTTTGAATCTTGAGGGAAGAAGGTGAATATGTTCACATTTGACAGAGCCCAGTGCAAGGTTTTCTTTTTGAAAAGAAACGTTCAGCTCTTCTCTGATCAATGGAAACTTAACGCCCGCCGAAGCAATTGAGTAATGGTCCACTTGCACAACGCGGAGTTTTCTAATACCTTTGTGGTGCAAAGTTTGTTGATTATTATTTTGGTTGGTTGGGTTAATGTTCGCTTTGTTTGCACGTTTATTTATGGTCTAGGGTGGCAGATGGTAATTGTGAAACTTTTTAGCTATGAAAGCTATTGAAAGCATTTGTTCGTCGTACTTATAGGTGTTCACATGATTAAAGGTTGAAGTTTGTTTGTGGGTTGTGTTTGAGTTGAGTGAGAGGTCAAGAGGGTTTGAAGGCATAGGGAGGGATTGCTAAAGTGGCTGAAACAGAAATGAGGAGCTGCACTTTCCCAGAGCTTAGCTGCATTCACGTCAAATTCATTGGCACGAATTGGCTCTCTTATAGAGTGCTAGGCATAACCGAGCAGGTAAATTTGGAAAGCAATTTTTGGTAGAAATTGATATTTCTTGGTCGTTTCTGGCTCTTATTGAAAAGAAGCTACTTTGTATAATCATAAGCAAATATATTTGTAGAAATTGATGTTTGCTGGTTCATAAGTTTAGTTCCACCTTCGTGTATGCTTTGCTTACATCTTTGAACCTGACCACCCAATTCTTGAGTGCATAATGTTTCTCAATTTGTGAATTGATGATTCGCAAATATTCCCAAATGCTGCTCTAAATTGATAACTCTTAAACATGGCAACTAGTGTTTGTGAAACAATCTTCTCAGTTTTAAGTATAGTTGTGACTTGGCAATCACGTTTCTATCAATGTGTGTTAGAATTTAATAGGAACATGGAACTTACAATTCATTGTGCAGATGGATAATGATAAAATCCAAGTGGCAGTAGTGGGTGCCGCTGCAGCAGCAATCATGACTGTTATCACACTAGTCATGGATGATTATAATCATTTTGAGACGGTCATAGCTGAGAAAAACGAAATCTATCAATATGTGACGGTAAGTTTTTTCATCACTTGTCATGGGCCATGTAAATGCAATTCTTTTTGTCTTCTTGTTTTCTTTTTTCTTGTGAAGGCAAAAGATGTCTAGCTCTTTTCCTTTCGGTTTTAGCTCAAAGTGAGAAGTTCCTGCAATTTTAGTTGAATGCTATGGCACCACGATTGTTACTGCTTGTATTTCTAGTTGGAATAATCCCATTAATAGTTTCCTTTATTCAATCTGCAGTTTCATAGTATTGTTTGGATGCCTTCTTCTACTGGAAATTTTACTATAAATAAGGTGTGGGGGGTAAAAATCGGATCTTCACCAGCTAAAGTGCTGGCATAAGCTGGTTTTTTTCGATTCAGACATACCAATAGACAGTCTTATATGCTGGCTTGTTATTTCAAATATGCTGCCTACTAGATTGATCGAAGGAGGAGAATCCTAGGAAGGGAATCCTTTTTTAATGATGTTTGCATTCTCTGTGGATCTTTCCCTGAATGTAGTAGGGGTCACTTGTTTTCTGTATGTGATATTTCTTTTGAAGTCTGGAGCATGGTCTGTACTTGTTGTGGTATTCAAAGAATTATGCAGAGTTGGCTTGAAGAGTGGCAGTGGATTTGGGTTAGTTGGAAGCGGAAAGCTATATCTAATGTTTCTTGTAAGATTTCATGGTGTCCTGTTATTTATCACATCCAATATATGAGGAATACGAGGTTTCATGATGATAATTTTATTGTTTCTAGTAGTGGTTTTATGTTCAAAATTTAAAGATCTTGCCCTTTTTGTTTCGATTGACCTTTCATAGATAATTTGCATTGACAGGTCCATCCTTTACATGAAAAGAGGTCTCATAAAAGACAAAGATGTGCTGACAATAATGATAAGTATGCAACACTTCCAAAACAACTTGGAGAAATAGCATCAACAATTAAGTCGTTGGGTCAAGTCAATGTTGATTACTCCAGACTCTACAACGTGGTGATGAAAGTGATGAAATTACCCTTCATCAGTTTTTGACTATCTAGTTGAGAATGACAAAATGGGAAAGGCGTTCATGGTGAAAAGTGCAAATCTTCAAAATGTGTGGATTGAGAAATTCCTAAGCAAAGGAGAATAAGCTTTCATGTCAGAAGACTTATATGTGTTCTATCTTTTTATTTTGTTATTGTTAGTATTGTGAGACTATTTTTATAGCATGGATATTTTTGGGCATGCATTTTTGGGAACTTTAGGGGGCAATGTCTATGCATCAAATACATGAATAGGAAGGAATGCCTTGTATATATCCACACAGAATGAGAATGTGTTGTGTCCACTTCTTCCTTCCGTTCTCTGTCATTTCAAACATTTTTACTTGTTTCATGTTTGTCATGGCCAACCTTTCTCCTGTGGCGGATGGAAGATCTCTCATACACTTGTCAAATTGTCTATATGTTTAGGTGAAGAGATGAATTTTAACGTCTGTGCAAATCAATTTACTCATGGACCAACTTTCTTATGATTAAATGGGGCTTGAATAAATGAAATCTGACAACTTTCTACAAAAAAGTTGTTTAGTGTTGCTGGGCTCAGGACCCTGATAATGTTTTGCGCTATGGCTCAACGAACCTCGGGCCACGGTGCATGGAGGCATGGACACGGGGTTTGGCGCTTGGCCTCGATGGACCTGAGCCTGAGCTTGGCCTATAGACTTGGATCCATAGAGGCCGGGCTTAAGACCCTTGTGCCCATGCCCTGTCCCTTTCCGGTATCTATCCATCCAAGAAAAAAAAAGTATTTTCCTTTTCAAACAATGGAAATTTTTTACTTTCCTTTTCAGATTTCAATCAAACATCGAAAAATATGGTCATTTCACTAGAAACCGACTTTTAGAAAAATATTTTAAAAAATGTCACATTTTCAAGAAACAAAATGGAGCCTAAGATGGCGTACTTAGTCAATACAAAGCTGCTGACACCTAAATTTTGGACAACCCATTTAATCATTTATTGCATAAAAATTGGAGATTAATTTTTAACCCTAAAAAATATTATAATTCAATCGCATAGCATATAATTTTTAGGTGCATTTATTTTTAATTTACATGTTTTGCATTTTTTATTTATTTTTAGGACCGGTGGTGGATGGATTCAAATTTTATGTTTTTGAGCTTTAGTTCAGTAGGCCGGGCTAGGCCCATGAAATGATAAAATTAACCCAAGCCCGTCGTTATTTTTAATTGATTATCTTGCGAAAAATTAAGATTTGATACAATATTATGATGATTTTTGAAAATTAAAAAATCGCATTATAATCTTATCTTTATCGATAGATGATGAAATCGAGGAGAATATTTGAAAATAAGAGGACTTTGGGTGACCAAGAGGTTATAGACAATCTTTTCGTTGGATGAAATATTCACATAAGGATTGCATTTCGTTTCTACCTATAAAAAGCAATCAGGTACATTGAGTTGAGGGGGCTTCTCTCGGTTTGAAAGGAAAAGAAAACAAAAGTCAAAAAGCGAAAGGAAGAGAAAAAAAAGTAAAAAAAGCTTTTGCTTCTTTGACCGAAAAAGAAGAAAAAGTGAAGAGAGAGGGGAAGTCGTCGTGAATAGGAGGGGAAAAGTACTGAAACAACAGTGAAAAGGAGAAGCGGCGTGTGACAGAAAAATTACTGTTCTTCTTCAACCTTTTGCCGGCGACTCTCCTGCCAAAGCCGCTGATCACCCTGCCCTGCGCTCGCGACCCCGCCTCGCGCTCGTGACATCGCCACCGTTCCGACAGTCGCCTGAAGCTCAGTCCCATTGATTGCCGTCCAAGAAAGTCCGATGCCTCAGCCCATCCATCTCCGTGAGCCCTCGCTTCAGCACTGCGACGCCGCACAAACCGGCGCCCCTGCTCGCGGACAGCACCGCTCCCTCCGCACCTCCGAGCGACCCGTAGGAGCCCGTCCCGTCGCGCTCGCACTTGATCGTCGACGCCGCGCATCCATCTCTCCCTGCTGCCCCGCCTGACGCCGAGCCTCCGCCGGAGCATCCCGCGCCAGATCTGGACACCCTTCACCGCGCGATTACCGCCGTTCACCGCACCAGCAACCGAACGGTGCTCCCTGGCCTCGCCTGAATCGCGACGCCTGCTGCTCGGAGCCAAAGACCCGCGATCCACCTGCTGTTCGGAACCGAAAACCCGAGTCAGATTGGTATCCCATCGCCGCGTCTCCGCCTGCATCCCTTCGTCCGAGCACCGGCGCCACAGCAACTCGCCTCTCGCCGCGCGTCTGCTGTCTCCTCACGAAGCCTGCCGGTCGCCGTCCTTGAAGCCTCGCCGGAGCTCTGACGATCACCCCCAAACGTCGGCGACTCCTCACTGGACCGGCCACCACGTGCTGCTTTGCTCAGAAGAAAAGAAAAAAAAAAGGAAAAGAAATTAGGTAGTTTTATTTCATTTTCTATTAACTTTATTTTATTTGTTTCTTTTAAGTTAGTTGTGATTGTGTGAATTTGAAGGGATTTCATTTCATGAATTTTGTAGGCATTATCCATAGGTCTTCCCCATAATTATTATAATTATTAATTTGACCCGTAATATGTCGGGTCATTTTTTAATTATTTTAATTCTTGGAATTTGTTGATAGTACTTTAATTGTTGAATCAATATAACTATTAATTTGATCCGTAAGAATTCAGATCAGATTTTTAATTATTTTGAACTATTTGTCGTGATAATTAGGATTAAGATAATTGTTAATTTGACCTGTGAGACAACATGTTATTTATTATTATTTTAATCCTTTATTTAATTGAATATCTTGATTGTTTAGATTTAATGTTTAGTTGATAATTGCTTGTTTTTGAAAACCACTAAAAAAATCTAAAAAAAATATTTGAATTAGGATTCAGTTTGTTTTGGAATATTTCTTGTTATCTTGCATATCTAGAATAGGGATTTTATTCCGAATTTAGAAAGATATAAAAAACAAAAAAATGCATTCATTTAGGTTGTTAGTTTTAACATTATTTGAATTACATGAAAACACAAAAAAATCATCATGCATATATCATGTTGAATTAGGGCATTCTTTGCACGTAATTGCTTGTCAGGATTGCATGTTTATCAATTATAGGTAGATAATCTCTCCTAGATAAATTGCATGTTTTTGTTAAGAAAAATAAAAATGTCAATGTCATATAAAATTAAGTCCATGAAATGCACGTCATTTTAGTGATTATTGTTAGGTTCATTTCTAATTGGAAATTGCCCGTCATTAGATTAGGTCATTTAATAAATGTCGCGTGACATAGCTCGCATATTAAATTGTATGTCGCATGTCATTTTAGTTTAAATAATTTTGTATGTCATTGCATCGTATTACATGTCATTAGAATTAGGTCATTTAGATTGCATTTAATTATTGCATTTAATTATTGCATTTCTTCATGTCATATAGTCTAGGACGTGTCGCCATGTCATATTAGATTATTAGCATGCATCGCATGATTTTCATTAAATAAAGTGAAAACAAAAATTGAAATTGCGTGTTGATTAGAAATCATATCTAAGGCTGCTGATGTGAATTTTGATTTAACAATGCAGACGCTTTCGTTGCTTCTAGGTATGTTTTGCATTATTTAATTGCTTTCTTGAGTGTTAAATTGGTAGTATGCGCATATGTATGATCACCTCACATGTTAGGAAGTTAAATTAAAATCAATTCAATTGCCAAACATTTTTGAAAAAAATGAAATAAAAATGTATCGAAAGGGCACTAGAATAGTCTGGTGTAACCAAGTGCCCGAACTCATGAATCTCTCGTTCGTAGGAGTACTTGGGTTTCTAATTGACCCACCAAAAATAGATTAGTGGCGACTCCTGATTGAAAATCATTTGCATGTTAAGAATTCAAACCTGAGTTGCGAATTGGTATGGGCTTGGGAGATCCCGAGCTAAGCTTAAAGACTTAGTAATCCTTTAACCTAGTTTTAGGTGTTGAACCCCAAAAATTGGGTCGCGACAAAAACCTTATCACATATGAGATGGTTTCATCACATAAGGTATTACTCGTGAGTCGTGACCGAGCACGGGTCTCCTAATTGCACCGAAGTTTCCTTAGAGTGTGAAGAACTCAACACACGAAGACGGCAACGACTACAACTCTACAACGAATGTCTGAAAGTGCTCTCGGTCAATTGGTTAACTTAAATAAATACCTGCTTTATTAGATTATTTGAACATTCTTTTGTCGTTTGTCTCAAACAAGGAAAGTCTCAACAATGAGTTCGTAGGCATGGACATCTCATGGACTTAGGTTGTGTGAAGAATTGGTACATGTTTCCTTAGCGGATTCAAAATTGCGCACGTCTACTTAGTCAATAATTAAGTAGTTACCTGCAGCTGAGGGCAAAATTCTATTGTTCTATGCCAAAAGTTTGACTTCTCATCTTGATAAATTTCAATAAGTGATGGTAATAGGGTCAATGATTTTTCAATATGACATGACATGTAGCTAAATAGTTTAGGTTGAGTTTGAGTAGGTTCACACTTATGCCATTTAAACACAATAAATATACGTATTGTTCGCGAGTTGGACCTTTCAATCCATTTATGATATGCCAAGACACATTTAAGTTATGATAGGTCAAGACAAATTGTTGATTTTTTTTTTTTTAATTTTAAAATTGGGCTTTGGGCTCTTTCAACCTAGCTTTGACCAAACCAATTTGGTTCTTGATCTGGCCTAAGGACCGGGTCTAAAAACGTCAAGGCTCGTTTTGTTTGAAGACCCCTCGAGAACTTGCCTTCTGACACACGAATTTCACTTTGACAAATCAGGGAGATTCTCATGCACTTCGAGGAGAAAGTATAACTCACTACGGTCGTAATTGTTGGGTGCGGGTGACTGGGGATTCATGCTGTTGCTGCGACCCTCGCGATCTTCTAGTCAAATCTAGACTTCATCCAAAATGTGTTTGAAAATTGACTCTTATGAAAATTTTATAGGATCACTATCGAATGATATAAATATTTAAATTAGTAAATAAATACGTGATTAACATTTAATTTATCCAATTTTAGCATCCAACACAAAATGGGATTGACATCCCCTCACTTTAACATTTCACAAATATAAGTGATTTATTATTGGAATAAGTATACTGTGAATTCTAAAATTTGTTACAAAAGTGTAATTAAATTCTAAAACTTTCAAAAAATATAATCAAATTTTAAAACTTGTCATGAAAGTGCAATTGAGTCCTTCCATTTATTACAGTTTTTGAAAGTTTTATAACTTGGTTACACTTTTCAAAAATTTTAGAACTCGATTGTGCTTTCGTTGACAAGTTTTAGAACTACCATTACACTTAACCCTTTATTATTAGTATCTAGTAGTGTTGTTATGTATGCGAGAAGGAAAGAGTGTAGTGACTGGGTTATTATTATCATCCTGCATTATCAAACTCATACTACCTTCGTGAATCCTTGTGTTCCTTCCCCCATTCCAGAAACATTTGAATGAGTATAAAAGGCAAGTAGTAAGTTCTTTTTATTTTATTTTTTATTAATTCTTTCTAATTCTTTGAGGTTCCGTTCAGTCACCTGGCAAGCTAAACACAAAAGATGAGGTATGATGATTTCCATGACCCTTGGAAGCTCCAGAACTCTATAAGTTACCTATTCTATCGTTAGGGACCGGTTGCAATCTCCTATGATGCGTATAATTGATTCTCAAGAATTTGAGGTAGCCAAAATTTATGTTGCGGTTTGCAGAACTCCAAATAAAACCACAATGACATACAAAAGCTTAAGTGTCTCAGCTTCAGGTTCGATTGGGCCACTCCTCTAGTTTCATCGACATTACAATTTATACTACGTAGATTCTGATGTTGACACCTATCTTTTGTGTTTCATTTGTTTGTATGTGCTTTGCATAAGCTGAAACCTTGTGCATGCTTGGTATTTTTGTATGCCATTTATGTATAATTATATTTGTCCATATGCTCTATTGGTGAATGAGTATATAGGTTTTTTGTTTTTTTTTGTTTTTTTTTTTCAGTCTTACTCTACTTCTATTCTAACTCTAACTCTATCTCTAACTCTAACTCTCGCTCTCGCTCTCACTTTTGTCCTACTTCGGAATCGAAACCTACACTTGAAACTAAATCGTCCCCATCGCAAATTCCCTGAGAATGTGGAGATTCGAACCCCCCACCTTCCCTTTCCATATTGGAATGGTGGCCATTGGGGCAAATCTCAATGGTTGAGTATATAGGATTTCATTTGGTAGCTAATTACAAAAACTCATGGTAAAAGTGATAACTTTGTTCCATGGAATGGTTCAGACAGAATAGTGGTTGATAGTGAATCTGTTGATGGGAGAATAGATGTGATTTGGAAAGTTTAGGTCATTTATTTTTCTTTTTTTGAGTGATTTTAACATGTTTGTTCTTTCTAGAATTAAATAATGCAGCTCGATTTAATGGGGTAGTTGGTGCATGTGAACCAAAGCAAGTTATCTTGTCTAACAAGTAGAGCTAGGGGGACTCACATTTTAAGGGCATGGGTTTGAAATTTTGCTTTCGTCTTTAAACGAAAGCGGAAAGGACAAGATTCGAATGTCACCCATCATTATGCAATTATACAATGAATAAGTAAGGAAATTCGCAAACATTGAATACTCGTTAAAGGATACGTGTGTATAAAAATTGTTGACACCTAAATTTTGGCGACCTAATCATTCCTTCATTGCATAAAAAATAAGGGACTAAAATTTAGCCCTTAAGCAAAAATATTAAATTAAATTGCTTAGAATATAGATATTAGGGGCATATTTCATTTAAGTACACATTTTTCGAGCCTTGGATGGGGATGCAACTGTGTAGAATGAGGAGTTTGAAGCCGATTGAGATGTTTCTAGGTAGGACAATTTAAATTAGGATCTTGAAAGGACAAAAACCACGTTGCTTGTTTAGGTCATTGCGGAGTCCCATCTTTGCTTTGTGCATAAATAGGACGAGCTAAGCTTCTAAAATTATAAGCAAACGAATTCCTATGGATCCTAGGCTCTCCAAAGTTATCCAGTACGAAGATGTCACCTCTCTCCGAGCCTTGTTGGCCGAAGATCTACTGATTTTGAGACCAAAGCAGTGCTGAGACCAGTGGTAAAGACTCCTCTTCATTTGGCTGTGCTTGCTGGAAAGAGTGAACTCGTGAAGGAGATTGTTAGCAGGAAAGCCCAATTTTGCAAGGGAATCGAATCACGATGGCCTTACACCATTACACATTGTGTTGGCTGTGGGGAATTTGGAAGTCATGAGGGAGCTTCTAATAGTAGGCCTTGATCTTGGCATGATCGAGAACAAAGGTGGCTGGACACCACTCCACTGTGCAACCATCAAGGGCAGGGTCAAGGTAATCGAGGAGTTGGTCTTGTAGTGTCCTCAAGCCCTCAAGGAACGCACTGCTCACTTCACCTGGCAGTGAAGAAAAATTAGTTCGATGCACTCAATAAGCTAGTGGAAAAGGCCAGTGAAGATGGAAATGCAGACGACTGCGGCTTCGAAATAGCTCCAGTCCACTGGGCAGCAAAACGGGGCCAAGCCCATTAAAGGCTATGACGACCGCACCCTTTAAATGCCGGAGTTCTAATTCTGTTAAGTGAAAGTTTTGACCCATTGACCCATGCAGAAATTCTTTCAATTTTGTGTGGGCACAAGATCTTCAGTAATTAGGGAAAGAAAACAATAAAGTATGGTTGATTTGGCGAGTCACAAGGAAACAAAATAAAAAGGGGAGATTGGCAAAGAGTAGGAGGCATGCGCATCATGAAATAAAAGAAACAGGAAATAAAGAAGAATCGGCTTATATATGCATGATATGCAAGGATCATAAGAAGGAAAGTGGATTTTGGGCTTTCCTTTTACCAGCCCTAGCCGTTCCCTATAAAAAAGAGAAGACCCTTTTGATCAGTGGGGGGGATCACAGAATACACAAAAAAGAACACACTTGAGAGAGAGATCCAGTCCAGCTCTTGGTCGAGGCAATCCTCCAAGCAAGCGCCCACTCCACGGCCAGACCTATGGCCGTTCCTCTATCGCCATCATTGCTACATCGTGTTGCTACCCTACTGAGGTGTCGACGACGGCCAAGCCACTCCCTGCACACGTGCCACCTGAGAAGTCAACTGAGTCCGAGCTGTTGCACCCAACCACGTTGCTGCTTTGGTTTCGTTATTGCTGTGCGTGGGGGTCGTTGCTTCCTGACCACCATCGATCCTCCATCGTTGAACGCTACCCCACCGAGTTGGTGGTCTTTTGTCCTTTTATTTTCAGGTTCCCGCGAGTCCCAGTGTCACTTGCGTACACCTGAGTTACATTGGTGACCAACCCTAGACGTTCAAATCTTCACGCCAACAACCCTCCTTTTACTGTTCAAGTCTTCCGGCGGACGTCCCCTTGCTGTGTTGGTCAATTTTATGACTTTGTTAGGCCAAATCAGTGAAGTATTAGCCACCATTCAAAATTCTCTATTACTTATTGAGCGAGGTATCGTCATTGAGCAGCACGTCACCTTGAACCGTCGCTCGTGAGTCATCCCACCATCCGTCGTTCGACCGAACTTGACAACGTGGTCCACGTGACACCAAATATTAAGTAAGAATCTCTTTTAATTCGATTTTCATATATCCTTATTGCCTAATTTATGGGATTATCTCGTATGAATATTTGAATGATACCATCATATTCACAAAATATCGATTATCCTTTTAAATTGGGAAATTTTCCTAATTTCGCAATGTACATATGATTGACGGTCCGATTTCACGCTCGAAATATGACCCGCAATCGTACATAAAAATCACTAATCTGATCTCAAGCTCAAGATACGATTCGTGATTTTATTTAAACATTAGCCAATCCGATCTCATGCGTGAGATATGATTCGTCAATTTATTTCTCAAAATTAAATGGACATGGATGATATATTGCTTGATTTGGTGCCGTGCTATTCTTAATGCCTTTATTTGATTGCTCCCGTAAAAGAAAAACCCAAAAAAAATATATTTGAGTTAGATTAGGTTCATGTTATAATATTACTTGTTTTAGGGTTATTTTGCATGTTTAGAATAAGAAATTTATTTATTTCGAATTCCTTAAATAAAAATCCAAAAAAGATGCATTCATTTAGGATGTTAGTTTTTTCTTTAATAATTAAATTGCATGTTTAATTATTTTGCAATTTTAATTTCGAATTTTATAATAAAAAAAACACAAAAATCACCATGCATATGTCATGTAGAATAAGGGCATTCTTTGTACGTCATTGCATATTAGGATAAAATTGCATATTTCATCTTGAGTTTAGATTGATTTTTTAGATAGACTGCATCTTAGGTTAGAGATTACTAAGTTAAGATAATATCTTAGTTTAAATCAGGGTTTAGCCTAACATGATCCTTAATATAAGTTGGATAGAATCTTAATCTAGCTAGATAATTTTCACAATCTTCTAATTCTGAATTTCATGAAATATACAAAAAATATCTTAGGATAAATTAGTTTCAATCTCTAGGATAGGTTGCATGCTTTTTAAGAAAATAGAAAATGTCATGTGCATGTCATATAAAATTAGGTTCATGAAATGCATGTTACTTAGTGATTGTGGTTAGGTCCATTTCGCTAGAAATTGCCTGTCATTAGCTCAGATAGCATTGCACTGCATTGTATGACTCTCACTAAATAAGTGAAAACAAAAAAAGAAATTGTGTCTTAATTAGAAATCATATATGGGGTTGTTGATGTGAATTCTGATCTAACAACACAGATGCTTTCGTTGTTATAAAGTAAGTCCCGTAATTTATTCATTGCTTTCTTGGGTGTTCAATTGGTAGTTTGTGTATCCGTATGATCACCTCACATATTAAGGAAATATATTTAAAATCAATCTAAACTGCCTGTAAAAACATTTTTAATAAAAGGAAATGGTACCAAAAGGGCATTAGAGAAGTCTTGTAACTAAGTCCCCGTACCCAAAATCTCTGGTTCGTAAGAATAAAATAATCCTCAAATTATTTTACTTAGGTATCTAATCGACCTACCATAAACTAATTAGTGGTGACCCTAATTAAAAAAATCAATTGCATGTTAAGAACTTGAACTTAAAGTCACGGATTGGTATGGGTTGGGAGAGCCCAAGCTAAGTCTAGACTTAGTAATTTATTAGCCAAATCCTAGGTAGATCACCCGAAAATTTGGTCGCGACAATTTAGCAACTCCTTTGGGGACTTGAGTTGAAACTCTTAGTGGACTTAAGCCAATTTTCTTTTTTGCCAAACATGTTTGGCAGTGAGGATCCCAGGTATGTCCCTAACATTTAAGGTGTTAAATGTTCTTGCAGGAGGGGAGGTATAAGGGAAGTTGGGGATGAATGTTTTGAATTCAAATTATTAAAGTGTTATTTGATATAAACTATTGTGCATGCCTTACATTTACACTACACTCTTGCACACACAACCTACTACCAAACTTGGGCCGCATATGATCATTTAGGATGGTATTGAGAATGATACCACTTCAACTGCATGCCCGCGGTACGAGTCGCCTATCTCAATCCTGAAGTTTTTTTTTTTTTTTTTTTTGGTGTCAAGAGTACCCACCTCGGTTTGCATGCCCGCAACCCAGGTTGGCTCTTTGACCAAGCCGAAGTCATGAGGGCCCGACTTAGTCCGCACGCCCACGGCTAGTCTGACCATCCTTGTGGCTCCACTTTGTTAAGCCTTGTAGAGTAGAAATCGAGCCATGTACCATGCACATGTCTATGTGATTGCCCCCATTTATTGGTAAATTAAGTTCTCTAAATTCTCATATCTGCAATCTACTTAGTTTATTGTATCATTTTGTCGGTCCATGGTATTAGGATTGTTTGAGTCTTGGTCAATATACAATGGGAATACCGGACATTCGAATTATTCTCCCTCCAAAGGAATAGCTTAACACGTGGTGGGACAAGTTAGACCAAGCTGGCCGTGAGTTTGTTGAGTCACACATTAGTCGACTACTTCTGCTATTGCGCATCAACATTCATGGCGGCCTCATCCAAGCACTTGTCCACTATTGATGCCCGGAGATCTCTACTTTCATCTTTGGTGGTAAGCATGAGCTCACTCCCACCTTGGAAGAGTATATCATTGCCATGGGAAAATCTTTGAAAGTTGAATTAATTAGTCCACCTATCGGAATAGATCTCGTTGTGGCTTTATCCGATTTTTTTAGAATTAAGGAGGACAATATAAGAAAGGTTTTAAAGACTCACCGCAATACATCTCATTTATCTTTTCTGAAAGAATGTTTTGAAAATGGCACTTCAATTCAAATACGTAGAATTTTCCTTTTAGCTTTCTTTGGGTTTATAGTTTTTCCTTACTGCAAGAATGCTATTAACCCTTTGATCGCTCAATTAGTTAAACAAGTATTGGAAGGAAAGAATTTTGTAAACACTGTTCCAACTGAAACTTTCATTTCCCTCACTCGATTTAAAGAAGGTGGTGATAAGACTTTCCATTTCTCTCCTGAGCTTTTGCAAATTTGGTTTTTTCTCATATAAAAGGATTTGGAGGTTTTATGACTATACATGATGTTAATAACTATAATCACCCTATTATGAGATTTGAGAACAACCAAGAACATGCACCGGATTACCATTATTCTAGGTGGCTAGCTTTCATGAAAAAACTAACTTCCAAGGGTTTCCTATGGCATGCTAAATGGTTCCAAGTTCGTGTGGTGAGACTCTCATGTGGCGGTGTTGGCCTAGTCCCCTCTACTGGGATTCACTAGAGTATTGGAGTACTATCTGACTAGAGTGACTTGTCAGTATCAAGTCGTGTAAGAGCTTCCCCCGGCACTGCAAGCAGATTTGCTCCAAGTAAGCTTCATTGATGGAGATCGAGACCATGACGATTTCATTCTCACGGTCAAATTAATGTGGGACATGTGCCATCCACAAAAACTCAAATGGCCCGAGGAGGAGCTAAAGGGTAAAGAAAGGAAGTACTATGCTTCAACAAAATACATTCAACAACACAAGGTTCCAAAGGAGCTACTTCCAAAGATACCGGAGGTGCCGCTGAAGATCACCAACCGTGCTAAGAGTAAACGACTCAAAAGGTCTGTCGAAAAAGCTCAAGAGGAGAATAAGCGATTGTGCCGAATGATGTCCCGAGTGTATATTGATCAAGCTAGATGAAGTCTTGAATCAATCTCATTATTTTCATTTCTAGATTAATGTTTAGAAAGTTGAGTCATTTACTTTCCTAGTTCATTTGTTTAGGGTATTTCGAGTTTCTATTTTGTTAAGCTTGTCAAAAGTTCCATTGATGAATAAAAGTTCTAGACTGTTGCCATGGACTGGCGTATTTCATATGAGATACTTATTTTTATTCATTTCTTCAATTTAGGTGATAACGGATCCGCCACGTTCGCCCATCATCACTTGATCAAGAGCTAAAATGGCTGACTAAACCGAAATGCGTGATCGTATCTCCACTTTGGAAGGACAACTCCAATAGTTAGTCACCTCTATGCAGCTACTGACAACTCAAATCCAATCCCTCCGAGCAAATCCAACTCCTACACCCGCTCTTCTTGAGATAGTTATCTTGAGGCAAGCAAACGAGGCTCAATTGGGTGATGACGACATGCCTGACCTGGAAGATGACTCATCACCGATCAATGTGCGAAAGCCCGCGGATCCAACCCAGATCAGTTTTTATAATATTTTAATATAAAATAATATTTTAAATAAATAAATAATTTATTTTCAAAAAAATTATTTTCGAAAAAATATTTTAATTTCCAAAAAAAACCAAAAAATATTGAAATATATTAAAAAATATTTTATTTTCCGAAAAAAAATTCCATATTTTCCCAAAAAATACCAAAAAATCCAAAAAAAAAAAAATCCCTTTTATATCCAAAAATTAGAAAAAGACTCAAAAATGTTTTTCCTTCCAAAAATGCATGGAAAATCCCTCGAACATCCAAAAACCTCAAGATTTAAACAAGATTAGGTACCGAAAGGGTATTAGTGATTAACTAGTGTAATCAAGTCACCGATCCTAATTTCTCTGGTTACGCAAGAGTGAGTATTTCTCCCAATACTTCACTTGGGTTTCTAATCAACCCACCCCAAATCGATTAGTGGCGACTTCATTTTAAAAATTGATTTACAGGTTAAAAAAACTTAGACTATTAAAGTCGTGAATTGGTGGACTTGGGAGAGTCCAGGCATAATAAACTCAGCCGAGCCATTAGCCTCCTTAGGTGTCCGTACCCGATTGCGGGCGCCGAAAAAGAGGTCGCGACACGCCTCAAGATAGACCCATCCAAGATATATTCTGCGAAGACTTTCGTGCGAGCTTTTGATGTGATAAAGAAGGAGGTGATCGGGGAAATCCACCTCAATGTACAAATAGGGCCGGTCATCTTCAACATTCCCTTTCAAGTGCTGGACGTCCCCACCGCATTTAATTTCCTGCTAGGTCGTCCCTGGATACATGTTGTTGGAGCGATGCCTTCAAGTTTACATCAAGTTATGAAGTTCATGATCGAAAGGAAGCTGGTCACTATCTATGGCGAAGAAGATCACCGAATTTATCATGAGATAACTATCCCCTATGTAGAGCCATACTTTGAGTTCGAATCAAGCTACCACTCATTTGAATTGGTGTCCACCATTCATGCTTCTCAAAACTCATCGCCACCCACTCCTGAAGTTTCAAATGCTGCCCTCATGGTGGGAAGAGTGATGGTTGGGAATGGTTTTGTTCTTGGTAGAGGTCTTGGAAGAAATGGTCAAGGCATCCAAAACCCCATTGAAGCCCCTCAGAGGTCCCGTTTTGCTGGATTAGAGTACCATGGAAGAGGTGGACAAAGTCCTGGAGGATGAAGACAGGAAAGGTAGAACCCGCCACCTAACCAAGGGCGAGGGATGCAAAACTCACTACCCCCAAACATTCACAAGACATTCCCTAGTCCTCCGATAATGATGCAAGATGAAGTAGAAGTGATGGACACCTTGGGACAACCAAGCGGCAAATTTGACCATTTGGTGAAGTATTAAGCTCCTCCTAGCTTTTACATCGACCCTTGTGACATAGTCCCATATGGATGGGGTGACATAGACGATCCAACACCCTCGAAGACAGAGAACCCTAATGATGCATTAAAAGGAATCACAAGCCTGTTCGATGATGTCTTCATAGGAGCCATTGATGAAGGACCTCCGAAAGAAATGGGCCCTGACCCACAAAAGTAACTTGTTTATTGCCTTCCCACATTCCCTTGCATGAGAATCTTTATTTCTTTCTAGGAATTGTTTTTGATTTCTTCTTTTTCGCTTTCTTTTAAAGGCTTGAGAATCGCATTTTCCATTCAATAAATGTAATTAATTGATGAATTTCAATAAAATTACAAGTTTTATTTTGAGGGCATGATGAGGTACACCAAACTAGCCCGATGAGGATATCTAGCCATTAAAAAAAGAAGAAATATCCAAGGAGAATTCTGAGGCTTGGGCTTCATCATGCTTCCTCGTGTCAAAATGTTTCAAAAATGCTTTTGCAAGTGCTTTTAAAAAATCCTTCAAAAATCTTTCATAAAACCAAAATAAAAACAAAATATGTAATTTACTTTGTTTGTCTTTATGATTTATCTACTTCATGTTTCAATAACAGTCTTATAGCATACAAAGGTGTGGAAATGGTTCAATTCAATACAACAAATGCGATATTGAGGATCTCGAAGATTCCATTGAGGTGCAGCGTAACTGGGAACAATATGAAAAACCCAAGGCCCTTACATCTGAACAGACCGTCACTATTAATTTAGGTGACACCGAAGAAACCAAAGAGGTGAAGATTGGAGCGAATATCCTCAAAGACAAGGCCGAGTGCCTAATTTAGCTACTGAAGGAATATCATGATGCCTTTGCACGAACCTATGCTAACATGCCTGGTTTAGACTAGTCAATCGTGGAGCACTATTTACCTACTAATCTGGATGTGTCGCCTAAGAAATAGAGGCTGCGGAGAACTAAACCCGACCTCTCAAATAAGATAGAGGAAGAAGTGATGAAGCTGTTGAAGGTGGGATTCATCGAAGTCTCACAATACCCTGAATGGGTGGCTAACATTGTACCGGTAATGAAGAAGGACAATCGAGCTCGAGTTTGTGTTGACTATCGAGATCTAAACAAGGCTAGGCCGAAGGATGATTTCCCATTACCTCACATAGATGTTCTTGTGGATAGTATTGCCGGATTTGAACTATTCTCATTTATGGATAGTTTTTCCAGGTACAACTAGATAAGAATGAAGAAGGGAGACAAAGAGAAGATTGCATTTATCACCGCGTGGGGAACCTTTCATTATCGGATCATGCCCTTCGAGACTCAAGAATGCAGGGGCAACTTACTATCGAGCCATGGTAGCATTGTTTCACGATATGATGCATCAAGAGATTGAGGTCTATGTTGATGATATGATTGCAAATACCCGACCCAAGAAAAGCTATGTTGAAACCTTTAAGAAGTTGTTTGATCGACTTCGTGAGTTCAAGTTTCGACTAAATCCCGCTAAATGTGTGTTCGGAGCGACATCCAATAAATTACTCGGATTTATTGTGAGCAATAAGGGGATCGAGATTGACCCATCCAAGGTTAAGGCCATATGCAAGTTGCAACCTCCGTTGACGATGAAAGAAGTCCGGAGCCTCTTAGGGAGATTGAATTACATTGCACTACTCATTTCCCAACTTTCGGAAACTACCAAGCCGTTCTTCAAGCTTTTGAAGAAGAATGCACAAATCAACTAGGATGATGAATGTTGAGAAGCATTCGACAAGTTGAAGCAATATTTGATGAATCCACCAGTGCTTGTCCCGCCATCACCGGGGCATCCTTTGATTCTCTATCTCAC
Organism: Eucalyptus grandis; assembly: GCF_016545825.1. Classification (NCBI taxonomy): domain Eukaryota; kingdom Viridiplantae; phylum Streptophyta; class Magnoliopsida; order Myrtales; family Myrtaceae; genus Eucalyptus; species Eucalyptus grandis. The sequence continues at coordinate 38,346,834 of NC_052618.1, forward strand.
CATTCATAGTAAATGTTGGGCGCAATGTTGGCTTAGGAAAGCCCTGTTAATAAAAAAGAATGAGCAATCTATTACTTGAGCAAAAAGTTCACTATATCAGAACTGAAATATTTCGATGCTAAAAAAACTTGTGCTGCATTAGTGTGGGTATTGCACAAATTGCGACAATACATGCTACATTATCAGACTTTTCTCGTGACTGAGAACAATCATATCAAGTACTTGCTTGATCGGCCAGCTTTGATGGGTAAGTTGATTAAGTGGCAAATTTTAATCTCATAATTTGATGTGCAATTCAGGCCACAAAAGTCAGTTAAAGGTCGAGTGATCGCTGATATATTGGCTGAGAATCCAGGAGTCTCAAATAATGATGACAATTTCCGTATGACCGTGTCTTGAATGTAAGAGAAGATTCATGGACAATGTTCTTCGATGGAGTTGTAAACCTATCAGGCTCTAGTACTAGGGTAGTTCTGATATCCCCAAATGGACAACACCATTTGGTAGCTGCAAAATTGATATTCCCATGCACTAACAATGTGGCTGAGTATGAAGCTTGCATTCTTGGGCTTCAAGCTGCAATTGAGATGGGTGTGGCCAAGTTAAGAGTATTCGGAGATTTTGCGCTAATCATATTGCAGACTATAGGTGAATGGAAGACCAAGGATGCCAAGTTGCTCCCGTACCGCGAGTATTTAGAAGATGTGGTAAAGGAGTTCGAGGAAATTTCGTTTGAATACTTGCCAATGTCTCATAATCAATTTGCAGATGCACTCGCAACTTTGTCTTCTATGCTGCAAGTCACTGACGGATTAGAAGTGGAGCCGTTGAAAATAGAGGTTTTGCCAAAGCCGGCTTATTGCATGATCATGACTAGAGAACCTGATGGGAGACCATGGTATTACGATATCATGAATTATATTCAGAAACAAGAATTCCCCGAAGGAAGTACTCCAGCTGATAGGAAGTACATTATGAAGATGGCCTCAAAAATTTTCGTCAGTGGCTAGAATTTGTATAGGAGATCTTATGATTCAATCTTGTTACGGTGTGTGGGTGCAGCTAAAGCCACTCAAATCATGCAAGAAGTTCACGAAGGAGTATGCGGCCCTCATATGAACGGGCACATGTGGGCTAAAAAGATTATGAGATTAGGCTACTACTGGCTCACACTAAAATGTGACTGTATCCAGCATGTTCGAAGTTGTCATCATTGCCAAATCCATGTTGATAAGATAAATGTTCCTCCAACTGAGCTACACCATTTTTCCGGGCCATGGCCTTTCTCAATGTGGGGCATTGATGTGATTGGTCCAATAAATCTGAAGGCTTCAAATGGGCATCGATTCATTTTGGTGGCAATAGACTATTTCTCCAAATGGATCGAAGCTACATCCTTTGCAAGTGTTACTTCCCGCAATGTTGCGAAGTTCATCAAACGTGACATAATTGCTCGCTATGGAATTTCTGAAGCAATCATCACTAATAATGGGACAAATTTGAACAACAAAATTGTTGATGAGTTGTTCAGAGAGTTCAAGATCAAGCATTTGAATTCGTCTCCTTACCGCCCTCAAATGAACGGGGTTGTTGAAGCGGCCAATAAGAACATTAAGAAGATCTTGGCTAATACAACTGAGAATTATCGAGATTGGCATGATAGATTACCCTTCGCACTAATGGCGTACCGAACATTGATTCGTACTTTTACTAGGGCAACCCCTTTTGCTCTAGTGTACGACATGGAGGCAGTTTTGCCTATGGAAGTGGAAATTCCCTCTTTGAGAGTTTTATCCCAAGCGGAGTTGTTTGAGGCTGAATGGTCGCAACAAAGACTTGAGCAATTAAACTTGATTGATGAGAGGAGACTAAAGGCTCTCTGCCATGGCCAAACTTATCAACAAAGAGTGGCCAGATCCTTCAATCGAAAGGTACGACCGAGACATTTCCAGGTAAATGATCATGTTATAAGGAAACTGTTGCCAATTTTTCTGGATCCCGGTGGGAAGTTCGCTCCAAATTACAGTGGCCCATATGTGGTGAAGAAGGTACTTCCTGGAAGTGCTTTGATCTTGCGAAATGGATGGTCGTGAGTTTTCTACTCTAATTAATTCTAATGTTGTAAATAAGTATTACCCATGATTAAATTTGTCATGTCATGCTTTGAACTACAAGCATTTTTATGATGAATAAATTGCCTCAATGAGTTAAATTGTTCAAATTTGTTGCAAATCATTTTTCCTTGATGAATTGTGTGAGATTAATTGAATGTGTCAAATAGGATAACTTGGAATGACGAAAGGCAAGTCTTATTCCATACACTACTTCATACACTAATCCCCAGTGAGTTGTGTGAAAAATTCCATGCCTACAAGGAAAAAGGTGATCTCGCAAAGAGTTTGTAAATCGAAGTGATGAGAGACAGTTTCTTCTTCTACTCGAAACACTACAGGTATACCCATTGTTTAGCTCCTTTGAGCCCACACACATAAAGAGCTTTTTAAATTATCCTTGTCAAGGATCATCCCATATTGGGGCAAAATTTGAAATGAATGATAGGAATTTTCTTACTCACACTTGCATCAATCTTCGAGTATTGCTTTCGCAATCTAGCTTATACGGTAATTGAAGTGCTTTAGGATGACGAAGAGCAGTTCTTTCTTTATCCCACACACTTTTATCAATTGCATAGCCCATTTGAGAGTATGAATTCATTTCATATTAAACCTAGTTGGTGATCATCCCCCACATTGGGGCAAGGCAAAAAAAAACAAACCACTCAAGTAGCATGGTTTACAGTGTTGAAAAAGATAAAGGCTGTGTGAGTCCAAAGAAAGTAAGTGCAAAAAAAATAAAGGACATGAAAAAGCAATGTGCTTGGTAAAAGCTAGGCCAATGCCCAAAGAGAAAAATCAAACACTTAATGTAGTGAGTAATATCCCCAACAAGGTGGTACTAAAAACTTAAATGCTGAGATGTTGCAATCAATAGAGTTGTGATGTGAAGAAAATTTTCGATGGTGAAGAAGAAAGTTGGTGGAGATGTCAAGATGATCACCAACTTTGACCCCTAAACAATTTTTGAGCCTAATAATCCTTTCGTTTCTCAACCCATGAACCAAGCCTGTGTTACGTCCTTTGCAAAGTCTCTTTAGATTAGGGCACTTGAGTTAACGTAAAAGTTCATATATTCAAAAGCATCGCTTGAAGAAATGCAAGTAAGGCAATTTCTACCTCATTTCACATGTTTCTTGACTTATAAATCCTAAGACAATTGCGAAATGTCATTTTTCAATAGCTTTGACTCAAAGAGCCCCCTTTGTTAAGCCGTTGACCAAGCCGACATTACGGTCCCTGTTAAAGACCTCTTAAATTGGTAAGGTCATACCACTTGCGAGATTGCTCGAACCCCTTGTTTGGCATGGCGATGGTGAAGATAGAGTGATTGTCAAGATCTTGCGTCAAAGGTGAGGATAAAATGACCCTTTTTAATGAGGATGAGAGAAAGGTCATTTCAAACCAAGAGGTCCCTCATTTGACACATCCATGACACTCATGTGTTTAGATTGGAATATTCCTTTGAAATCTTTCCCAATGGAAATTAGGTGATTAGCATGAACCTCCTTTGAATTAATGCATGTTTGCGATTACAAATACATGTTGCCTCTCCTACAACCATGTTTTGTAGAAGACATATCCCTAAGGATCAGAGATGTTACCAGGTAAGCATATCTCTATCAATACCTTAAATACTTATCATTACACATGTATTCTCTTTTAAGTATACCGACACTCAATTGAGTTGTCCTCCCAAATTTTTTTCTCAAGATTCAGTCTAATTAAGGCGATCGAAGAAAGGTTTAGATCCTTGTCAGATGATCTCTATTGTAAGATTGGGTGACCGAAGAAAGGTTCGGGTTCTAGCCAAGTAAAACCTCAGTTTAAGCAACCGTAAAATGGTATGGGTCCTAGACAACGTTTATTGCTCTAATAGGTGACCGTAGAAAGGTATGGGTCCTGGAAAAGCAATTTCCCCATTCAAGCGATTGTAGAATGGTACGAGTCATAGACAACATCTATTTCCCCATTCAGGCAACCGTAGAATAGTACGAGTCTTGGAGAGTGAATTCCCATTTAGGCAACCATAGAATGATACGAGTCATAGACAACATCTATTTCCCCATTCAAGTGACCGTAGAATGATACGGGTCTTGGAAAATCAATTTCTTCATCAAGGCGACCATAGAAAGATACATGTCCTAGACACAACCAAACACTATGCCATATTGGGTGACCATAGAAAGGTACAGGTCTTGAGAAAGCAGTTTCTTACAAAATCTTACTGCCATTTTGGGCGACCATAGAAAAGTACGGGTCCTAAAAAAGCAGTATCTTTACAAAGTCATGTTACTATTTTAGGCGATCATAGAAATGTATAGGTCCTGGAGATGTAACACCAACTATCTCGAATTATGCAATCCTCCTTTAAGGTAAGTTATTCTAGGTAGGTTCATTTATCATTTGCATTAGCATTTCCATGCATCATGTAAATTTCATTTTAAAATGGAATTTATTTCCAACGAAAAAAAATCATTCAATGCATGTATAATCAAAATTTAGGTCTCAGTTTGTCTTTGAAGGGAACCTCTACGAACTCACATTCAAAGAGGGGCAGCTGTTGACACCTAAATTTTGGCAACTTATGATCATTCCTTCATTGCATAGGAAATAAGGGACTAAAATTTAGCCCTTAAGCAAATATATTATATTAAATTACTTAACATATAGATATTAGGGGCATATTTCATTTAAGTACACATTTGTCGAGCCTTGGATGGGGATGCAATTGTGCAGAATGAGGAGTTTGAAGCCGATTGAGATGTTTCTAGGTAGGACAATTTAAATCAGGATCTTGAAAGGATAGAAACCACGGTGCTTGCTTAGGTCATTGTGGAGTCCCATCTTTGCTTTGTGCATAAATAGGACGAGCTAAGCTTCTAAAATTATAAGCAAATGAATTCCTATGGATCCTAGGTTCTCCAAAGTTATCCAGTACGAAGATGTCACCTCTCTCCGAGCCTTGTTGGCCGAAGATCTACTGATTCTGAGACCAAAGCAATGCTAAGACCAATGGTAAAGACTCCTCTTCATTTGGTTGTGCTTTTTGGAAAGAGCGAACTAGTGAAGGTTGTTAGCAAGAAAGCCCAATTTTGCAAGGGAATCGAATCCCGATGGCCTTACACTGTTACACACTGTGTCGGCCACGGGGAATTTGGAAGTCATGAGGGAGCTTCTAATAGTAGGCCCTGATGTTGACATGATCGAGAACAAAGGTGGCTGGACACCGCTCCATTATGCGGCCATCAAGGGCAGGGTCAAGGTAATCAAGGAGTTGGTCTCTTAGTGTCCTCAAGCCCTCAAGGACCGCACCGCTCATGGCGAGACCACACTTCACTTGCCAGTGAAGAACAATCAATCCGATGTGCTCAAGAATCTAGTGGAAAAGGCCAGTGAAAATGGAAATGCATACGACCTTGCGACTGCCAAGGATGACGATGAGAACACAATCTCGCAGCCATCTGTAGCTTTGAAAACAGCTACAATCCATTGGGCAGCAAAACGAGGCCAAGCCCATTAAAAGGCTACAGCAATTGCACCCTTTAAATGCCGGAGTTCTAATTCTGTTAAGTGAAAGTTTTGACCCATTGACCCATGTAGAAATTCTTTCAATTTTGTGTGGGCACAAGATCTTCAGTAATTAGGGAAGAAAACAATAGAGTATGGTTGATTTGGTGAGTCACAAGGAAACAAAATAAAAAGGGGGATTGGGAAAGAGTAGGAGGCGTGCGCATCATGAAATAAAATAAAGACGAAACTCGATTCTCACGATTCAAAGTTGGAGCAATATTTAGTCAATAAAAGAAACAGGAAATAAAGAAGAATCGGCTTATATATGCATGATATGCAAGGATCAGAAGAAGGAAAGTGGATTTTGGGCTTTCCTTTTACTAGCCCTAGCCGTTCCCTATAAAAGGAGAAGACCCTTTTGATCAGCGCGGGGGTTCGCAGAATACACAAAAAAGAACACACTTGAGAGAGAGAGCAGAGAGAAGGAAATCCAGTCCAGCTCTTGGCTGAGGCAACCCTCCAAGCAGGCGCCCACTCCATGGCCAAACCTGTGGCCGTTCCGCTATCACCATCACTGCTACATCGTGTTACTACCCTACTGAGGTGTCGACAACAACCAAGCCACTCCCTGCACACATGCCACTTGAGAAGTCAAGGCGAGTCCGAGCTGTTGCACCCAATCGCGTTGCTGTTTGGTTTTGTTATTGCTGTGCGCGGGTGTTAGTGCTTCCTAACCACCATCGATCCTCCACCGTTGAACGCTACCCCACCGAGTTGGTGGTCTTTTGTGCTTTTATTTTCAGGTTCCCGCGAGTCCCATTATTTTACTTAGGTGTCTAATTGACCTACCGTAAACTGATTAGTGGCGACTCCTAGTTAAAAAAATCAATTGCATGTTAAAAACTTGAACCTAAAGTCATGAATTGGTATGGGCTTGGGAGAGCCTAAGCTAAATTTAGGCATAGTAATCCATTAGCCAAATCCTACAGAAAAACCCGAAAATTTGGTCGCGACAAAAATGCATTGTAGAAGGAAAGAGACTGTTATTCGAATGATTTTAATTAGGAAAAGAATTAGAACAATTGGGGATGATTTCATTAATCCTAAATTTGGAATCTTGATAAATTGATGTAATATCTGTTTTTTGAGCTGGTATAATCCATTCTAATATATAAGGTAAAGAGAACCTCCTACTTTTAGGGGAACTTAATCTCTCTCTTTTTCATCCTAAAATATCCTAAAATATCCATTCTATAAATGTTGACTCCATGATTAGATTCGTAAGTTAATAATCCTATGTAATCTCTCATATATTTTAACATTAAATTGTGAATCTTTTCTGTCTAACAACAACCTCACTAAAAATATTCTAAATCTTGAAATATGTATGTTTCTTTGTATATTTTGCATGTCTAAACAATAATTTCTTTCCATTATATAATAATTCGAATGTTTAGTAGCAAAATGGTTTTACTTTATCTTTAGATTTTAATTTTTCGCATAAATGTAAAGTGTTTGTTATCGATAATTGTTCTGGTTTTTCTATATATATCAACAATTATTGGCCGAATGTAATGCTATTGGTTGCTCTCTTTTGGTCCATAGAGAATCCAATAATTCCTGTGACTGGATGTGCGATGAAGATTGGGCAATCACTTAAATAAATAATGTCATAATTTCTCAATATGATGATTATATTTGTTGGGTGATTTTGCCGCTTCCAATACATTAAAAGATCAAAGAAACTCTTCTTTCATTACATTTATATTGAAATTCTCCATTTGTAACAATTTTAATACGATCGACGAAAGAGTGCTTCTTAGAAAATAGATTGAAAGGATTATTGAAAAGTTAAGCCAATTGCAGAAACTTTTATTCTTAACAGGAGCAAGCTGATATAAGGAACTTGAATGGTAAAATTAGAAACACACGGAGAATCTAAACGAATATTTTACATTTTAAATGTTGTCGAAGGATATTGGCCACAAATGATGACCTAAAGCTCACGGACAATGCATTTTCTTGATCCATTTAAAAGTTGGGTCTATCTTTGTCCAAACAGTAAAGTTCATGTTTTTTTTAGGGTTAATACCCTGAAAACCCCCAAACTGGTACACTTGTGACAAACTTACCCCAAACTATTTTTTTTTATCACCAAAAACTCCAAACCGGCATACCTTTGACAAATTTACCCCAAGCTGGTATACTTGTGACAAATTTACCCTCTGTTAGTTTTGGTTAAATTTTATTGTCAAATTATTAAATTAAATGATATGTGACAATTGACTTGTATAATTTTACGTTCCGTTCGTTACAGTTTAAAATTTTTGTGATTTTTTTGTGATATTAATCCAATTTAGCGGAGGGTATATTTATCACAAATTTATCAGTTTGAGGTTTTTTATGGTCGAATAAATTAGTTTGGGGTAAATTTGTCATAAATGTACCAGTTTAGGGTTTTTTTTTATAATTAGTCAGGGTAAATTTGTCACAGGTATACCAGTTTGGGGTTTTTCATGATCAAAAAAATAATTTAGGATAAATTTGTCACAGATGTACCAGTTTGAGATTTTTTAGGGTATTAACCCCTTTTTTTAAGAGATTGACCCAACACGAAACTTTGTATTGTTTGCCAAGATTACAATGGGTATATCTACTTAAAGCCATACCTTTTATATTTGAGATGAGTTCCTTCTTTTTAAAATTTGGAGGCCTTTCTCACTCATATCGCTGAATCTCATATGACATTCATCAAGTGTTGCTTCTTCATACTTCAACTAGGAATTTTGACACCTAGGTTGCTTTTGGCAGCTAGGATAGCCAAGATAAGATTCAGGAGATGATAAAATTTATTATATCCTACATTTGGTATCTACTTAAAATAGGATTAAGTCAGATATAAGGGGAATATAAACCGGATGGGAAGGTGGGATAAAGGTGTATAGGATTTTTAATATCTATTTTACGAAAGTTACTTTTGTTGAATAATAAACTTCTTAAATTAACAAAATTAAAATTATTTGACCAAAAAAATAAATTCAAAATAAAAATAATTACTTTAATTCAATCATATTTTTATCTATATATTTGAATTTAATTCTATTTTAGAATATAGATTCCATATATTTATTACATATTTTAGGTATTTTAGTATTTTTAATATATTAGTATAGCTTACTATTTCATAAAATTTTATTAAAGAGTGATGGAAGGGGAAGAAAGAAATAACAAAGAAACCAATTAAAAATAGAGGGGAAAATTAAATTAAAAATAAAGTAGGAAAAGTGTCACCAGAGACTTTTACCATATTCGTTTGCAAAATTTTTGGTTCATTTTTTTCTAATGTGTTGTTTATATTAAACAATGCATATGATATGATATAAATATATCCAATTACAATCACCAAACAATTGATAAAATATAGTAAAATCTGTGGATTTTATATCTTATCTTATTCAGTTATATTCTAATTAGAAATTTGAACCACCAAACATAGCCCTAGTGCCTACCAAACCAAGCTCTTGATGCCACTTGTTACAAAGCAAAAGAGTCATTTATGAGAGCAGGATGTCCAATGATTAAACAAAAAGAAAAAAAAATGCCATATTGGAAAAATTATACCATGTCGAGATTAGGTGCAATCAATGAAATAAGCATTCCGTCAATGACGTTTTCCATAATTAAGGATGCCGGAATGGCGCCTATCTTTTACCTTTTCTTTTAGTTGCTTTCGTTGTTTCTGTTTTGCAAAGAAATTTCCTGAAGCTCTTTCTTGGTGTCGCCTTTAGATTCCGTGTGCGCTAGAAACATCCACAGCTATCATAAGCTTATTGGCTAGTGCTGCTGGTCAGTAAAGTCTTAGTAAATTAAGGAACGTCTGAATTAAGAAGACTAGTCTATTTGGCTTATATAGTCAATAGTAGAGAATAGTAACATATTATGCACCGGAAAGATGACACAAATATTTTTTTAAATTTTAATTTAATGTATAATGTCGTCCCTTAATTTTTAATATATTCAATATGATCTATGAACTTTTGGCATATATTTAATTTAGTCTATGCATTGTATGAAAATGTTCAATATTATGAAATAGTAACATTGGACGTTTTCATATAACTTAGGGACTAGTTTGAACAATTACAAAAAATTCAGAGATCACACTAATCAAATTAAAAATTCGAGGATGATATTGCACATACAGCTAAAATTTAGGGACCACACAAAACAAATTAAAAGTTTAGGGATAACTTTGCACGTCGACTCAAAGTTCATGAACAATTTATGTAATTATCCATAATTAGATAGACGTACCCTTTTATTGGTAAGCGCGTGCTCCCTATCATCTCCTCACCTTTTTAATTTAAAGATATGTGTTAATATTAAGTCAAAACGGTTTAGCTTTGAGGTGGATTCGGCCAAAAGAAAAAGGAAGAATAGTTGGGAGAAAGAAATTAATTTACCCACTTTTCAAAACAAACATGCACTCGGTGAAATTCTTTAGTCGTCCTTACGGAGTGATAACCAACTTCACTATTGCACTATATGTCAGAAAATCCAAAATGCTTTCAATCTATGTCTAATTAAAAAGCTGGATAGAATAAGATCAGTCAACTATTTATATATATTAATTAAAAACTCATAAGTAATTTCTTAATTATAAAATCGAAAATATTATCTCTTTCATTCGTAACTCGTGAGTTTATTTTCCACCTATATGCAGAAACATCATTGATCTTCTTGAAATCGGCAAAGCACATAAATTATAATTTAATTATATGGTGACTAACTAAGTTAAAACAAATAAGAAACTGGAAATCCCAGAATTTGAAATATCATGTAATATGTTCTAGTTTTCAATAAATAATTATCCTCGAGAAGAAAACTTAAAAAAAAAATACCTTATTTGTCTAATATAGTATTTGAATTATCATACTCCCTTAGGTAGCCCTATATTAAGTATGTCACAGTAAAGAAATATGAAATCTTATTAATATCCAAAAACTCAATAGTACTGTACAGTTAATCGCAATATTCCAATACTTCTATTTGTGTATTTTACCAAAAGAAATATCAAATTGCAAGAACAGGAAAAGCAATTCTAATGTGATTTATACTATTTAGAGATACATTGATTCATATATTGACTAATTGAGATAAGTCATAGATGTTGACAGTTGAGATAATACGGTGTTTTGTTTTCTTTTATTTTTTAATCGGAAAAAAAAAACTAATCCCCATTCAAATCTGAATGACGAGAAAGATACCCCTGAACATAAAAAGGGCTAATAAGGTTTGAGGGGGCCTTCGATGATATGGCGTTTTGTATAAAAATGGAAAAATAAAAAAATAAAAGCAGGTAAGCTATCTTTGTCCAGTCACATCCATTTTCCAGTTTCTTTTGTCTTTCTGTAATATTTAGGGTAATATTAATATTTAAAAAAAAAAAAAGCCAAAGCCCATGCTTTTCTCTAAGTCAAACCTAAACTCGTTCTTATTTACTTCAGCACTTTTAGAGGAAACAAAAGAACACTGCACAGAGGGCGAGTCAATTTTCCTTCGTTTAGCAACGCACTGTAAATATGTTACCCCTTCGTTGAGCAGCTACTCTCTTCGACTACATCAAACTCCGGAAACTTTATTGTCTGTGATTCCACGATTCTTATAACTCTATTAGGATAATAAATTTGTTACCCCTTCAAATGACTTGGGTAAGATGCAAAGTAATACTGAGTAGTTCTAGATTTCAACTTACTTAATGTTAGATTATATAACTTTATTTCTGTAGGACACCCTAAACCTTAAGATGGTTCAACCTAAGTTTACGTCCAGTCCACAATTCCAAAAGAAGTTAATAGAACAACTTTGGTAGAAATATGGTATTGTGTGTGAAAGGCTGCTTTCAAAGCTTCACCTCATAGAAAATCGAGTAAATTAGTCCTACTAATCATGCTTCTCATCATGACTATAAGGGTATGATTACACCTTTCGAAGACATCATTTTGTTCAAGACTTTTAGGCATGGTAAAATAAGCTACTATCCTAGGATCCTTCACCTATTTGGCAAATAACATTTTAAGTTATCCAGCATCATCATACTTACCAAAATATTCACCACTACGGTTAGATCTGATGACTTTTAAGACTTTTACCAACTATTTCTCGATTTCAATTCGAAAAAACTTGAACGTGTCAAAAGGCTTAGATTATTTCTTAATCAAGTACATATAACTATATTGAGATTAGTTGTTAATGATTGTGATGAAATTAAAATTTTCTACACAAGGTTTCCATATAAGGTCCACTAATATCAGTGTGAATAACCTCCAACATGTTAAAATTATGGACTACAGTTTTCTTTTTTATCTTAATCATCTTACCTCTACAGTAGTCTACACAAGTCTCTAGATCATTTTTAAGAGTAGAGTAGGTAGGATGTCGGCCTTTCTACTCTTTCTCTAGAGGGGTGACCAAGACTTTATGCCACACTGCATAAAACAATTTCTTAGCTAGAGATTTTTTGAAAACGGCCTTTTTAGCCATGTGAGTGACACATATATCATTAGGGGTTAAACACAATATATACAATTCATTAGACATATTGTGGCACACAACTATATTTGAAAGAAAGAACATAGAAATACTATTTTTCTTTATTTCAAAAGAGTAGTCACACATGTCTAAATAAGATACTAAAACTAAATTCCGTCTCAAGAAAGGTACACAAAATGTTTCTTAACATCATATTAAAACCATAATGTAGAATTAAAATTATATCTCCCACGAACTCAACATTGTATTTATTGTTGTTCTTCATGGTGAGCTATGATTCATCCTTGTTTGGCTTCCTTCTATTTATGAATCTCTGTATGGTAAACACAACACGATTTACAACACCATTATCTAGCCACCATAACTAGCGGAGACATCTAATAGGTTGGACTCATAAACAAATGCAAAGAATTATCACCTACAGGGTCACTCTTAGACAATCAAGTTTTATTTTTGTTGCAATCTTTCTTTATATGAACTTTCTTCTTACAAAAGAAGCAATGGTCGCCATCCTTCTTGAATGATACTTTGTTAGGACCCAGACTATCAAAATGACCAGTGGTACATGAGTTCCTCTATGAGTATGATTTTTAGATTTCAGATTCACCATCCTAAGAACGTATTCCTGAATCCCACAAAAACCATCATACCTTATGTTGAAGAGTCTTTATAAATGTATCACAATCTAAACATTAGACAATGCACAGTTTGAAACCACCAAGGCTTTCATTATTTGTCTAGCAGTACAGTAAACTAGCAAGCTAATCTTCAAGTGTTCCCGAATGAATTACTTCTTAGATAACAAACAAATCCAATTGCTCTTTTCCTAAGCAGCCAAGTGCACTTTTAAGGGTTCTATATTGTCGATAGTGAGATTTGTTGACTTATCCCAATAAGAGCAATATGAACATTCACCAATTCCATCGCAAACAAAAATCTTCCTTCCATTTCTTGAAGTTTGAACCAATAAGAATCTCAATTGGAATGGAGTTGCTGTTTACAAAGAAGATGACTAAATAACAAATAATGTTTGCAATCAGCATCATATGAGTACTGTATAACTTGAAATCATATCAGTATACATCCTAAGAATTACTTACATTATCATATACCTAGGCAGAAGACATGACAACTGTCGCGACCAAATTTTCGGGTGTAAACCACCTAGGGTTTGGCTAATGGATTGTTAAGCCTAGACTTTGCTCGGGCTCTCCCAAGCCCATACCAATTCGCAACTTAGGTTCAAGTTCTTAACATGCAATTGATTTTTCAATTAGGAGTCGCCACTAATCTATTTTTGGTGGGTTGATTAGAAACCTAAGCAAAGTAACGGGAGATTTACTTTACTCCTACGAATAAGAGATTTATGAGTTCGGGGACTTGGTTACGCTATATTTCTCTATCGCCCTTTCGGTACCTTTCTTTTTTATTTCGAAAAATGTTTGGTAGGCAGCTTGAATTGATTTTAAATCTATTTCCCTAATATGTAAGGTGATCATACGAGTGCGCAAACCACCAATTTAACATCCAAGAAAAGTAATGAATAAATTGCAAGACTTACCTCATAGCAACAAAAGCATCTGCATTGTTAGATCAGAATTCACATCAACAATCCTAGATATGATTTCTAATTAATACGCAATTTTTTTTCACTTAATTAATGAGAATCATGCTTTATGCAATGCATGTCACTAATTTAACATGAAATGATATGACATGGCAACATGACTTAGCTATATGACCTAAGCGATATGACATAAATAAGAATGTAGTCTATCCTGAAGCATCAGATGGATTTATTCTAAAAAATAATTTTTTGTATTTTCCATGAGATTCGAAATTAAAGAAATGCAACACTTAAATATGTAATCTAAATTAATCTAATGACCTAATTCTAATGATGGGCAATTTCTAATTAAATGAACCTAACAAAAATCACTAAATTATGTGCATTGTATGAACCTAATTCTATATGACGTGCACATGATTTTTTTTTTTTCTTAATAAGCATGCAATCTATCCTAATATGCAATGACATGGAAAGAATGCCATAATTCTAATTTTTATTACGAAATTCGAAATTAAAATTGCCAAATAATTAAACGTGCAATTCAAATTTAAAGCTAACATCCTAAATGATTGCATTTTTTTGGATTTTTATTTAAGGAATTCGAAATAAATAAATTTCCTATTCTAAACATGCAAAATAACCCTAAAACGATGAATATTCTACAACGAACCTAATCTAACTCAGATTTTTGGATTTTTCCTTTTTTTTACGGGAGCAATCAAAATAAGACATCAAGAACAGCACGGCAACAAATCAGGCAAGATATCATCCATGTCCATTTTGGAAATAAATTGACAAATTGTATCTCGCGCATGAGATCGGATTAGCCAATTTCAAATAAAATCGCGAATCATATCTCGAGCGTGAGATTGGATTGGCGATTTTTCCGTGTGATTGCGAGTCGTATTTCGAGCGTGAAATCGGACTATCAATCATACGCACGTTGCAAAATTAGGAAAATTTCCTAATTCATGCGGGATCAAGAGATCTTTTGGATATGGCAATATCGATCAAACATTCAAATAAATATTGCGATATTACGAATTAGGCAGCGAGATATATGAAAATCAAATTGATCGAGAGTTTTACCTAATTCACGATGTCACGCGGGTGATGTCTCCAAATTCGGATGGATGATGGGTCACGGAAATCACGGTGAGGAAGGTCGGCGATCAGTAGCATGCACGGTTGCTCGGTTATCGGTGGACGCATTCCACAAGACCGAGTACTTGGGAATTCTATCCGAGAACTTCAGCTTCTTTTCACTTTGCTATCAAGCTTCGCCTTTTTAAAAAAAATTCGAGCAAAACAGGACAAATTTCACCACTTCTTTTGCATTGGAAACGCCCTCATGTGCCCATTGAAGAATCTGGTGCAAGTTGAGTTGTTCAGAGAATCATCAAAGCAGTCGCGGCAGGTTCAAGACTTGCTAATGGATGATTCGATTAATTGCCTCTAGATGGATGTCGGGGCAGCCGTGGGAGATGACCGATGCTCACGGAGACACCTGCAATAATAAAATTCAAACGAGAGCAAAATAACTGGATCGGTGGAGGTCTCGGGTACGTCAAGGACGCCTGGAAGTTTTTCTCTCATTCCATGTTGATCTCCAAGCATCGCCAAGTGGAGCTTTGTGAGAGCCGCCAAAATCTGAACGTCGTGAGCTTTCGACCTTCGTCATCGGAGGCTCCTTGGCGTGTGATCATCGTTGAAGGTCGCACCTCGGCTGGACAGCAAATCGTCATGGGTTCTCGGTGGTGAAGGCTTCTCGACAAGGAAGCGTTGACTATTTATTTTCTCTGGAAAACACCCAGAAGAATACAAATCCACCACTTGGGCTTATTTCACCAAAATCTTGGTACTTGTTTTGCCTAA
Source organism: Eucalyptus grandis (assembly GCF_016545825.1). Lineage (NCBI taxonomy): Eukaryota > Viridiplantae > Streptophyta > Magnoliopsida > Myrtales > Myrtaceae > Eucalyptus > Eucalyptus grandis. Next base: position 38,362,458 of record NC_052618.1, read on the forward strand.
GGACTTCGGGGCAACGAGAGATGCAGCTCGGACTTCAGGCTCGCGAGTGGTGGCCACAAAAATCCGGCGTGACTTTCACGTATGTGGAGAGATATTGACCTTTGCTGGACATCGGTGAATCCATCGGGCATAGATGGAACTCCACAGGAGTCTCGGTGGCTCTAAAATATGATGAAAGTGACTCGAGACGATCCCGAGTTGTGTTGGTGAGGAGCTTGCCGAGACCGCTGGACACTCCGGGACCTCGACCCGAGGTGCGTCGCTGGTGGCAGGACTCTTGATGGATCAGCAATAGCGACGTGAGGATAGGCGTAGTGGTGAGGCTACGTGAGGATTGCAGAGATAACGAGGTCACGGCCGCGAAAGGGACTTGGCCGTGACTTCTCGTCTTTCTCCTTTTTCTCAGTGTGTGCGCGAAGCCTCCCCCTACATACGGCCGTGTGTATCGATATATGTGGCCTCCATCTTTGTTGACTATTGACCTCTGAATATGAAGACTTTCTCACGTGTAATGGCCGAAGATCATCACTTGCAGGACTTGAGTCTGTGTTTAATGCTATGGTGGGCAGATGGTTTGCCCGAGTGGACTCAACCTTTCGAGTATGTCCTTTGTTCCCAGCTCTCCATATCTCCTGGTTCTGCTCAAAAACCTGCAAAACAGAATATTTATCTAACTTGGTTCGGTGAGGACACTGCAAGTCTCAATGGTGCTTTATGTCATCATGGTAGAGGGTGCGAGCAGCAATTCGTTAGCACGGCAACGGCGGTGGCTCACGAGTTCACGATAGACATCGGGGTCAGCGAACTTGGCATAGTAGGACTCCACGGATGGGAATCTCGGCGCAACAGCTTTTGGTCTGGTTCGAATTTGTTGCTGGCCGGGTAGTCGCGCGAGGGCAAGGTAGGGCGTCGGTCTTCGCCGAGGGACTTTCTGGATCTTCTTTGGTCTTCAAATTAAACCATACAATTGAGCCTCTTCCTTCTTTTTTAATATTCCTTCCCCGATCAAAATTGCACCCGCCGTACTTTCTGCCACCACTACACTTGCATAGATTTTCTCTCCCAAGTGTTGCTCTTTTGTCGGTGTCGCTAGGCACAGTATCTGCCAGGAAAGTGTTAGTGGTTGTGGACGATCAGCAAGGTGGAAATCCGATGCACCGAGCCTGGAAAGGACTGGCTCTGGCTTATGGAGACTTTGGACCGGACACCATCAGTCGTGTGGCTTCGTCGTAACGAGGTAGCAGCGAGCGTCGGGTGGTTGCTGTGGTGATCTTGGTACAACCGACGAATGAATCCCGTGAAAACGTCCGTGAGGTCTTGGCCAAGAAGGGACTCCGCCAAGACTCCTCCCTTTCATGTGTGTTTACCCTCTGTGTTTTTTTATTGATTTCTCAAAAGAACGAACGGAAAGCCCCCAAAATCCGAAGAGAAGCCCCACTCACGTTTTTCTCTCGACGGCCGTATATTCAATGTGTGGCCCCCTTCTATTCTTCCTCTGCGAAGGTCCTTTATAGGGAGAGGGTTTGAACTATCATGGAAAGAAAGCATATTTTGTTTCCTTCTGTGCATGCTTTGAAATATATTCTATTTCCTTTTCTTTTCCTCATTGACCGAATGCCTTCTCTGCAGGGATATATCTTTTTGCAAATCCGTGTGCCCGCAGTGTAGAACGTGCCCAACATTCCCTTCTCATGCTGATCTTTCGAATTTCCTTTGTGCATATTGTATGAATCGGACCGGATAAATTCTTTCCTCTTAAAATAATGCTGGTCAATTTCTTGCTCCCCACGTTGACCGAATTATGGCTAAGCGCATAATTTTCCTTCACGTGGATGGGCTTCTCCATGTGCGAATCGGTGGCCGCTTACACGCTGTCCTTCCTTTGCATTCGTTCCCTTAAATGCACAAATATGTCAGTGCCAATATGCAGGAAATTTCTTAATCGACTTTTAACAATTTAGGACACCCATGTCAATGTAATATCAATCACCACGGAGGAATTATTCACTTATCCAAAGTTTAAAGCCATCCATTCACCGCTGGCCCAACAAATATGCAATTAAATGAAATATGCTCCTAATGACCATATGTTATGCAATTACATTTTTTAGGGGTTAAAATTAATCCCTGATTTTTATGCGATAAATGACTAAACGGGTTGCCAAAATTTAGGTGTCAATAACAACAAACATAAGTATATATTCCTACATTTGTGAATTCACCACATTTGGATGTATAAAATATTAGGATCAGTGATTCCTCAACTATATATTATTCATGTATCACTCCATGAACCAATACACAATCACATCCTTTGGGAGTATGATTACGCATTAAAACATCATACTAAAATATGAGACCAATATTTTTCATATCAATTAAAACATTGAAACTCTCTCATACTAGGAATATACAACTTATGTCTCATATTTACCATATACATGTATTTTTAGACTAAAAGACGGGGGTAATTTGTCTCTAAAATCACATGACATACTAACTACATTGTTCCATCTGCAATTAAATCTTATATATGCAATCAATGAATCACACTCTACGCATTATCTATGTGACGATACATGTGAGCTTCCAATTGTATTTTTGAAACCATAAAAAATACAGGAAAATATAGAAAAATACCCTAAAAAATATATGTGTTGTGGGTTTTATATGCAATTTCACATCTTTAAAAGCATCAAACACGTAAAATTAATATACCACAATGTGGAAAATCTCAATACAAGAACGCAAGTACCAAAAACGCTCAGATGCGCTCGTACGTGCCATCGGAATGTGCAATGCATGTAATGCATGCACAGCATGCTTGAACCAGCTAAACCTCCCCAATCCAACCGGTTTGACTAGTTCAACCGGTCAACTATACCGATCCGCCCAGTCAATGTTAGGTCCGGTACAATCAACGAACAACTAAGTCGGCTCGGATCCTAGGTTTGGGCCGAGTCGACCCATGTCCCAACTTCATTGACATAAGCCCCAGCGAGAGCCCACCTGAGCACGTGCAATGCACGCACTACTACAATGCGCGCGTGGCCATGCATGGAAGCATGTACAATGTCCCCTAGTGTCTTACGACCACTCAAAATGCTTGTCTCAACAAGCTCTTTCCATTTATGTGATCAAAATTGATTTTTACCGTGCAAAAAATCATGAAAAATGCTCGAATCCGTACGTTCAAGTTCTAGATTATGGTTGTTTTGATGCCACATGTAAGTTGCGAAAGCGCACTCAAGATCTCCATAGCTAGAATCAAGAACGCATATAAATAAGTAAAAAAATTTGTGCTCTTTATTTAAAATCCATCATTCTTGATGCGAAACAGCAATGATTCAAAGCTCAAATACTTCTCCACTATTGTCCTTTGTATCATTGGTTCAATGTGACTACCCTCACCCTTAGTGTTCCGTAAATGCTTCTTGTATGAGAATATTTGTGTGTTAGGATTAGAGAAGAGACATAATCACTATTTATAGAGTTTTTAGCTAAACCCTCTCATCACAGGCTGAGCTCAACTTGACCCACACTAACCAGCTCAATATTAGACTAATTAAGAATATCTCACTTTACTAGATTAATCATATAAAACAGTAAATTACAATACCAATTAATATAGTCTACATCAGAAAAATTCTGACAATTCATCCTTATATTGGGCAAAAAGAACCCTTCAAGTGCCAAAAGTTGGCACAAATGGATACTTAAGTGCCAAAACTTATGAAAGTGACACTTAAGTGCCATTTTTTAATGAAAAATTGGACACTTGAGTGTCACATCCAGCGAACCTTATCGAAAATCTTACGTGCTATTTTTTTATTAATTTTTTCACTTACGTGGCTTGCCGAAAGGCTGACTCGGCAATCCACACACAAAGATGACATCATTTTGGTATAATTCAAATTTTAATATAATAATTAATTAAATTAAATTTTAATTAATCAATTAATTAATTGATTGATTAAAATATTTATATATAAAAAAAGGGGTAGAGGGGGAGGAAGAGGAGGGAGGAGCCGGCGGCTGAGGGCTCAGCCCTCGCTATCGCCGCCTCCCCTCCGTCGCCGGGAAGGTGGGGGAGTGTTGGCCGGGGGGTCGCCAAAGGGCGACCCCCGCCTGGTAGCAGCCCTTGGGTCAGCTTAGCGAGGGCCGACAACCCTCGTCGAATCTAGGGAGGGTCGTGACCCTCGTCCCAGATCTGGGGGAGGGCACACAGCCCTCGTCATTTGTCGATCGGGGCCGTAGGCCCCGGCTAGGCTCGACGGCCCCGTCGACACTCCCCACCTTCCGGTGACGGAGGAGAGGCGGTGGTGGCGAGAGCGAGCCCTCAACCACCGACTACCTCCCTCCTTCTCCCCTCCCCCCTTTTAAATATTTAATTAATTAATTTTTTAAAATTTAATTTAATTAATTATTATATTAAAATTGAATTATACCAAAATGACGTCGTTTTGACACTTTGTTTAGCCACATTAGCATGCAAAACGATGTCGTTTTGCGCACAACTCACCGGAAAATTGCCACATCAGCGTTTTGGCCAGATTTTCTCGTCGGTGGCACATAAGTGATTCATTTTACTCCGATTTTGGCACTTAAGTGTCACTTTAGTAACTTTTAAGTGTCATTTTGTGCCAACTTTTAGCACTCCGAGGGTTCGGTGTCCCTTATATTGTTATAATGTATGATATCCTGAAATTCGACCCATTTCGAAATATATTAAATGGTTATTTCATCAATGCACTAATAGTTTAGGTTGTATTAAAGTTGCATTTAATTGATTTCAACCATGGATTTTAATTCGATTTCAAGTATCGACTTTCAAGGATTCCAAAATCAACCTATCAAACATCACCTCATTCATTTGTCAATTTATTAGTAAGTCTTAATCTTTGGACAATGATTAGTAGGTCAAGAATTGGAAGTTGGAAAGGGAACTGGGCCAAGCGAAGGCCCAATGGGCCTCACACCCAAATTAAAGACCCAAATTGGATGAATTAAGCCCAAGTCCAAGTTTGTCAAGCCCAAACCCAAACCCTAATGAATAGTTCACGTGAATAGTAACCTAACCTCTAGAAGCCTAATTTTATACTTGTCTTCAAGGTCCTGATTCATTAATACCCTCTAGAAGCCATGATTACAAGAGACAAAGACTTTGGTATTGCAAGAAGACTTGCCACCTTTGGTTTCTTAAATTCTACTATGATTTCAGTTTTCGAAATTCCTAGACGTTCACTATTTTCCGATTTTATAGAACTTCTTGTGGTTTGAATTTGGAGAAAATTTCTCATGAAAGTCGTTCAAAACATCTTGATGTATAACATAATTTAATTTTAGAATTTTCTGAGGTAAAATGGTTGGTATGAGAGCCTAATATTTTACCGTGTGAAAACTGTCCAGTGTAGTAAAAACAGTGACCAGGTTGTCTTCTCGAATTTTTATAAACTCTTCCCTTTGGAATCTGAACATGCTTCCTTCAAAAAAATTGTAAAAAAATCCATATCTACAACATACGAAAATTTCAATGTGTTTTATGAATATTTGGATGTCAAAATGAATTTATTTCTGCAGTCGTTGAATCTGTCCGACGGACAAAATGTTGGATTGTCTTTGGTGATTTTCTGCTCTTTATACAAACTGATCTAGTCATTGCTTCCTTCATGAAAAATGTTATTTAAGACCATTTCTACAACATATTCAATTTTCATATTTTTTTGAATCCATTTGATAAGGTAATGATATTTATTTCAAAAATTGCTCGAAATTGTTCTTTACAGTGGAGGGAGAGGGCCACACGCCCAAGCTTCGAGGACAAGCCTAGGCAATTGTATGGTTGAGATCAACCCTTGCTCCCCAAGCTTAGACTATTGGATGGCCAAGATTGCCTCTTACTCCCTAAGTTTAGTCAATTGTGTACTCCCCAAATTTAGCCAATGGTGTAGTTTAGATCTACCCTTGCTCCCCAAGTTGGAATTGAGGGCCAAGATGTCCTCTTACTCCCCAAGTTAGGACTTCAAGTCAAGGAGTGTTAATAGGCCAATTTCTTCCTCAAGTTTTCCTCTTTTTCCCTCATTTCTCACTTTCTCTTTCTACCCCTCCCTTTGGACGAATTTTCCTTCATTTCTCTCTCTCATCTCATACCCATTCCTCTCTTTCTCTCTCGGTTTGCTACCCTACGTCGTTGTACCGTGCCGCCTTACCGTTCGCCAATTCTCAAGCCACGAGGCACCATCACCGCCAAACCACCACCAAGCCACCAAGCTTCCTTGGCCATGAGCTCAAGCTATTGGCGCTGCTGTGGTGCCGCCGTTCAAACCGTGAGCTCAACGTTCTTGCCATTGTCGCACTACTATCGCCGTTAGCTTGCCGTCGCTGTAAAACCGTGAGTTAACTTCCTAATCTTTTATTATGATGTTAATTGCGTATAGGGGGGTTTAGATTAAGGCTAATGGTAGTTAGTATGGTTTAGGTGATAGGTTATTGTGATAGGTGATAAGTAGCCTTCAAAGTTTATCGCAATAGGTGATAAGTGAACTTGATAGGTTATCGCAATAGGTGATAAGTAAACTTGATAGGTTATCAAGAATAGATGTTAAGCTATCACCGAAGGGATGATAAGCTATTGAGAAATTGGAGATAAGCTATCACCAAAGGGGTAATAAGCTATCGGAAAATAGACGATAAGCTATCACTAAATGGACGATAAGCTATCGGTTTAGGGTTGATAAGCTATTGCAATAGTGCGATAAGAGGTGATTTTTATGTGTTTTATACTTGATTTATGGGGTGAATCTATGTATGTTTTATGTTGGTTTAATCTGTGATGCCATGAAAATTTATTGTCCAAGTTAGAAACCTTGTATACTATTTTTAAAGAAGGTTTTACTTACAAGAAAATGGCAAATTTGAGGTGTTGTGTTTGGACACCGTGTTTTATGTGTTAAATGGCGCAATTGGGGCTTGAAAACGAAAGTATGCAAAATTTGATGGGTTGACTTCAAGTACATAACCACATGTGATTATTTTACCGGAATTTTAAATACAAAGATTTTCCAAGATTTATTATTTGAGCACGAACTCTTTACACTGGGCTAATTGATGGCAAATAAAAAAACTTGGCTTGAGTGTTGGCATGCTTGAGTGGTCACTTAATTGAACTTATCACCCAACAGGAGTTTGGGGGCAATGCTCGATGTTTATCCGATGGCTAACGGGGTCTGGATGCTGAGTCACGGTTGAGGCTGGACCAATGCTCTTTTATGGAATGCCATCTAGGTGGGGAATCTAGACGCATAGTGCTCGATGGGGCGAGACGATGCCCGATCATGCCGGAAGACCCCAACCCTTGTGGTGGTTGTGGCCCGAGAGGTTATAATAATTGGAACACGTGTGTTGGCAATGCGTATGGGTACTATGAAATGTGTTCTGATTATTAGTTATACTTAATGCATTGATATTGGCCTATGTGATTAACTAATGTGCAGGATGCACCTTGACCATGATGTCTACGGGTTACTTGACAGCTTTAATATTTGTCTTTAGGGTTGGTTGCTTGACCATGTTCATAGTTAAGGCAAAGCAAGGGTTGCTTTGCTATTCATTTGCCATCGATATAACGTTACATGTTTAGGCTACCTTTGAGATGAATTAGCGTCTTAGTTGAGGCTTAGGTCGTTAATTCGCTGATATATTTATATCTTACCTTGTTGTCATTTAATATTTTTCAGGCCCATAGTATGGAGAATCGTTGTGCTCAGTTCGTGGTCCCTTTGGAGACTAGAGATTTGGTCTGGCGTTAGTGAAGTTTAGATTAACCCCGACCTACTGTTGGTTTTTGTTGGTTGGTTGGAAGTTGCCGGTGTAAGGGCTTGTAATCACTAAACTTCCTAGGATTAACAGTAAATTTGTAATTGAAGTGTTTGGTTTAATGTTGTGGTATTTTCCATGCTATTCCTATTATAATTGATATGATTGACCAGGTATTGTTTATATCAAATGCTTCCGCTTGTATTTAATTGAAAGATTAAAAAAAAAAAAAAAAGGAATGGGTCCACGACACATCCTGAGATGTTGCAAATTTATCAATCGTGGTGGGATGTTCGCATGTTGGGGGTTCGGGGCATGAAATCATCAATTTTCCGGGAAGCATACTTATAGAGAAGCAATTTTATGTGCTTTTTATTTAGACTTTTCTCATGTTTTGACCTCTTCGTACGCTGCAAAAAGGAAAAAGGAAAGTTTAGATGTGCACGATATCTAAAGGCTGGGGATCTTTAATTCAGATCGATACTCGATCATAATATCCTAGTTCCATGACTCTGAAAGCTTTACGCTAACACCATCTTTAAAACCTAGTATGGGATTGCGGTAGACATCTCCTATCTTGATTTCTGTCCACCTGTAAATAAGTAGACAGAAAAGAAGATCATGAGACAACTGCCACGAGATCTCGGCCACATTTTCTTGCCAGAGACGACCAATATATTTGGAAAAGGATTGAGAATTTGTCTACCTAAACTTTGTGACCAACACATGAAGAAATGCACATAAGAAGGCTCGAGTGTATTCTGCACCCACACATTGTCTCATTCCTCCACCAAAAGGCGTGAAGTTCTGCGATATTGTGCCTGAATCAAGATCCTGATATGCAATGGACATCAAGATATGCCAAGAAGACGGAAAAAATTCAGTCCATGAAGATTTATTGAAGAGAAAGCTCATGAAATATCTGCTAGCTTTTCAAGTGTCACACCTTCCAGCGCCAAGGGTTAAATTCAAGAGGATTCTCAAACACATTGTGATTCATATGAAGAGCGGTCGTGACTACCATGATCGACCACCCTTTTGGGATCGTAAATCCTGCAAGTGCATAGTTTGTGAGAGTATATTGCTAATTAGAGTTTCAAAAGTGCGAACATCCATCGGGACCACTCACCTTTCACTGGGATATCTTGTAATGCTCTTCGGAGTACCCCTGGAATGGTATTTGCCAGCCTGAGTGTTTCATTTATTACCTGAAGTGTTTTTTTTTTTTTTTTCAAGAGTACTTTTACATGTTGGAACATGATTGCATAGAAGGCGTAATTATATATATTCTTGTGAAGGGATTCTGCGTCACCTGCATCGTGAAAGTCATCGACTTGTATTCATCCCAACAAAGTGCAGTACTTTGATGCTCTCTCTTTTCAAGGATCAGTTTGTGCTCGGCCTACGATGTAATCATTGTCATTATTGAACAATTTTTCACAATATGGCAAGTTCATACTTGTTAAGTAAATCCTCTCACCCTTAATTCTGCTAGGACTGCTGGGGTCTCAGACAGTAGCTTGAAGATCATAGCCAGCATTGTCGAAATAGACTCAGAACTTGCGAAGATGCCCGCAAACATCAACTGAACTATGAAATCCTCTGTCAGGAACTCCTGATCGGGCATGCTGTCAATTGCCTGATCAAGAAAATCCACATTGCTTGTTTTCCCTGAATTGAGTCTCTCCCTCAGGATACCTTTGAGCATATCTATCAATTTCCTGTGTTCCTGGAGTGAAACGATGAATTGTCAAAAAGATTAAGATTCATGTATTTGGCTCAAAACTTGTTTTGTTTCCAAGGTTTGCCTTAAACTAATTTTCTACTTCATAGCCCATGCTTTCCTACTCCTTGAAGCCTATTCTGTCAGTCCTCTATGGCTAAAGAAAAAACTCAGTATACTATCTTTTTGAACCATTTAGGTGTTGGAGTTGGCACTATGGGCATTTCCTAACTGCAGGGGAAAATGAAATGGCGATTGAGATTTTCTTCTGTCGATAAAAATGTACGAAAACATAAGAGGTGTTGCAATTTTAATTACCTTTAGGCACCTACGGTATGCAGTACCAGGGACATTCAAGGGAAATGCCATGAAACCTCTTAAGAACCTGTTGCTCCACTCATTGGTAGCGTCTGCTGAAGCCTCATCAGCATCATAACTAAAAAGTTGCTTCCCCGCGAAATCGAACATCATCTAAAAGATGGTTAGTTCAACAAAATAAACTTGTAAGCTCAATGAAAAAATTTCAATGTTGTAAATTTTAAAGAAGACATGCCCCAAACTGACAAACTAGAGTTTTACAGCAGAAGCAGCTTGTTTCACTTCGATGCACGGTTGGCTAGACCACATTCTTAGACATCTCTCAACCCCTTCCTCTATTTGCTGAAGCAGCTTTTCTCTGAGGATGTCGGAGCCAAAGTGATTCAGAAAGATTCTTCTTATGTACTTGTGAACTAGACCGACTCTGCTCAAGCGGGATTCACCCTCCATTGCAAGTATCTTGGCAAAGGTGTCAAAGTACCACATTTCAACGAGCCTCCCTTCTTGCTGAAGGATGTGATTATTAAATTCAGGGTCTACAGAAAAAATGATTGGCCGACCTGCTAAACTGGTTCGGAATATTGGCCCATACCAGAAAACAGAATACATTGATTATCACGTTAATTCTTTCAGGAAGCAAGAGAACCTGTTTCCTTTGCGGCAATCTCTATTAAGCAAACATCGTTGAAAGAGTTTAAGAATGGACTCAAGCGCTTTCTCATCGTTCAAGCTTCTCAAAATCCATTTATTTTTTTATATTCAACCTTAAAAGAAGTTCGAAAGGTCGTTATGGGTTTGGGTAGAAAAATGTAAAGAAACCAAAGAATGTTACCAGTAGAAAAACCAAACTCAACCTGACAGATTAAAAACATAGAGTACTCAATTTGTAATTATATAGTTGAACAGATAATCTTTTTCTTTTTTTTTTTGAACAGATAATCTTTTAGTGCAACACCATACCATTACAACTTGACGCACGCGTGATATTCACGATAAGGTTGAAAGCCAAGCCAATCTAATCGGGTTTTCAAGAGTCAGGCCACACAAGACCAAATTAATATGGACCCCGCAATCTACAAAACCTTGGGTGGAAGGATGTTACCTCTGAACTCTCTTTCTAATGAACGGATGAAGGTCAAGAGAGTAGCTGGGAATCAAGAGCTTAAGAGTCTCCCCAAGGAGAGGCAAACCCATTGAACCTGGAGGCAAAACTCCATTGCATCTGGGTTTTCTCCACTTGTAGACCCAACGAACAAAGTACAATAAAGTCGCTACCGCAAGGCACAATGAAAAGACCCACATTTTTCTCTTCAAGTTTGCGACTCTTCTAATCCTACAAAGAGACCAGATTTATAGATGGCCGACATTTGCATGAGACATTTGCATGAACTGTCGCACCCCTAATCCCAGGGGGATGACACGACTATTCTTTTACCCAAAGTATGCAATCTCTGACCATCCAAATCCAACCTCCAAAAGTCTGTCGATATCACTCTCACTCTATAGGTCACTAACTCTCACGAAGTTACGTGAATTTCGTCCCATAGTCACATGTGAGTCACATGTGCTGGTAAGCATGCGAAGATTTGCCCGGCCAAGAGAAATCAAAGTTATCCATTTCCAGCGGTAATGTAAGACTCCACGCCTAAAGTTTATTTTAAGAATGGGTCTCCTCTGATGACTCTTTTAAGAAAATAGGGCCTATTTGAAAATTTCCCAAACATAGAACACGTGATTCCTATCTTGCTTATACAGTTGAACAGATTATCTTTTAGTGTGACACCATACTATTATAATTTTATACACACGTCTGAAACCAAAGCCAAGCTAATTGAGTTTTTCAATGCCAATTCACTTTGGTTTGTTTTCGTTCCCCATATAGGACCAAATTAATATAGACTATATTTCATCAACTCATGCACTCCCCTTGGAATTACAAAAGAAAAATGGAGGAGGAGATGTTACCTCCATTTGTTTTGCAGAAAATGAGTGATTTTAAATTTTTTAAAATAATTGTTTGTAGCACTGAAAAAAATAAATAAATGAAAAATATTTTCATCGTCCACGAAAATATTTAGACATTGTCTACAACGAAAATATTTTTCATTGATTAATTATTTTCCTTTTTAAGAAAATATTTTCCAAATCATTTATTTTTCGTGAAACAAATGGACCTTTTGATGGGTTTTGCTTTGGACCAAGTTTGGAATCTAGATGGACGGTATCCCAAAAAACCAAACCAAACTACTCATACTTTAAAAAAAAAAAAAACCATTAATCTTAAGCAATTCACCACTTCCATAGGCAATTATCTTTTGTTTTTGTATTAATATTTCTTTTATTTGGATACTTAAAAGAATGACATCAATTGAGTTTCATATTCCCAATTACTTCTTCCGGCGGGCTTTGGCACTTCTTTTCAAAAAGCAAACGGGTTAGCAACAATGTCATACATCACGTCATACATCCCAAACCCGCCCGCCGCATTCCTATGCCATTTTATATATAATAAAAGATACAGTACGGCCCAAAAAACAAACAAGAAAGATTTAAGTCCTCCTTAGACCTTCCATGAGCCGCCATTCAAAATTAGACAAATAATTTTGTTTTTCTCCTATTTCCTTATATCAAAATTAGACAAAAATTTTGTTTTTCTCCTCAAGGTTTTTCATTAAAAAAAAAAAAAAAAAAGAGGAGTTCCTTTGGCAGCGGCAGCGGCAACAAATAATCAGCATGTTTAAAGACAATTTTCCAACTGCGACTATGAAAATTCAAGGTCAGACTCGAAATTCAATGATAAAATTGCCCTCGTGACAAGATTCCAAAATCGAGAATGGCTGACAAGATGCTAAGGGTGATAAATGGTACATCCTCAGCACTCGTCTGATTTGAAAGGGAAAATTGCATCTTAAACCCATGAAGTTAAACATGTGTTGGTCAAAAGTTAAACATGACTTTTTGTTAAAAATATGTCTCGAGTTTGAACCCGTTAAAAAAACTGGACTAATGAGAATACGTGAACTTGATCACGTGTGAGTCAAAGCAGCGCATGTGAATTAATCAGCCAAAATTGTCAAAAGAAGATTGCATGCAGATCTACAAGCCGCAAGCGTGAAGAATAGGCCAGAAGGGAGAGTGCAGCTGTGAGAGGGAAAGTCCAAAATTGCTGCTTGTATTTAATGCAAATAGAAGCTTTTTGTCTTTTGTTATTTGGCTGAAGTGCAAGAGAGAATAGTGCTCGAGTTGGACTTCTTCAAGAAAGCTTGGGGAGTTGGCATGCATGAAGAAAAGTGCAATGATGGCATTCATTGCATGGGTCAAAGAAAGAAGAAAGAAAGCTTCATACGTCCATTTTCTCCCCTCCTTTAATGCATGCATGGACATCCATGGATTATGGTGGGCTTGCTTTGTCCTTTCTTTCTCTGAAGAAGACTTCCTCACGTTGCAATAAATAATGGAGACTCTCTTTTATATTATAAAAAAGGGAGATGTCCAACGGAGAAGAGTGCACCCAATTTCGGTGGCCGAGAGAGAGCTCCTAAGGAGTGTAGAGAGTTCTCTTATGTGAGGGATTTTCTCGTTGTAATTATACCCGAGTATTTTATCCAGTTAAATTCTTGTGAGTAGAATTTGTTTAATTCCTTGAGTGAGATTTCACTAGGAATTGTTAAGGGCTAAACACTATGTGAGTTATTTGGATGTAATTTGGGGCCGGGAAACACTAAGAGTGTGTTTGAGTACTCGAGTGATTGTAATCTCTAGTGTATCGTTTGTTTCTATAGTGGAATTCTTTACTGCTCTCCTCATGGATGTAAATTCCAATATTCGAACCAAACCACGTAAATCTAGTGTCCAATTTCCTTTCCTTCATTCCGACTATTTTATCCGATTTGCTTGGTCCATATTCCGCGTGCACAACAAGTGGTATCAAAGCCTGGTTTGGCTGACGTGAAGCGAATCGGTGACTAATGGAAGATGGAATTGTGAGAATCAACCGATTTGATGGGAAGGATTTTGCTTTCTAGAAGATGCAGATTGAAGATTGTCTGTACCTGAGAAATTTGCACTTGCCATTATCTGGGGAGAAACCAGACTCGATGAAGGATGTCGAGTGGGAATTGCTGGATAGACAAGCAATGGGTGTTATTCGGCTAACGTTTGCTCGTAACATTGCATTTAACATCGTAAAGGAGAAAACCACTGCGGGACTAATGAAAGCCCTATTGAATGTGTACGAAAAACCCTCTACGATCAATGAGGTCTATTTGATGCGACTTTTATTTCACTTAAAGATGGGCGAAGGTACGTCAGTAGCTAAACATATCAACAAATTCAACGAGGTCATTAACCTATTGAGTTCGGTGGAGATTAACTTTGAAGATGAGGCACATGCGTTGATTTTATTATCCTCATTGCTTGATAGTTGGAATACTACTGTTACTGCTATTAGTAATTCCTCTTGGTCACGAAATTTGACGTTTGATGAGGTTCGTGATTTGATTCTAAGTGAAGACATTTGTAGGAAAGAATCTGGTGAACCCGTGTCTACTACTTTAGTAGGTGAAAGTAGAGGAAGAACTAGTACGCGTGTTAGCATGAACATGAACATACGTAGTCAATTTGGGACTGGTAAAGTTGTCTGTTGGAATTGTAGCAATAGTGGGCATCGTAGAAGAGACTATTTTAAGCTGAAAAATGAAAATGGTAAGGGAATTAGAGTTGATTCTAAGATAATGTTGAAGCTGTAGCTGAGAATGAATTTGATGGTGTCGATTGTGTCTTATATGTCACTGAGGATTCGTCATTTGATAGATGGATAATTGATTTTGGTTGTTCATTTCACGTTACACCAAATAAGAACTGGTTTATCACTTATCAGTGCATGGGTAGTGGTAAAGTCCAGTTAGGAACAATGCTAAGTGCAATGTGTTGGGTGTTTTGTGATGTTAAAATTAGAATGCATGATGGTATTGTGAGGATATTAACTGGAGTAAGACACATTCCAGAATTGAAAAAAAAAAAAAAAACTTAATTTCCTTAGGTACCCTAGATTTAGCTGGTTGAAGGTATTCTTCAGAAGTTGGAGTTCTGAAGGTTGTTCAAGGTGCCTTAATGATAATGAAAGGAATCAAGCACGGAGGCCTGTATAAACTTCAAGGTGAGACAGTGACAGGTTTCGCCTCGGAGACATTGGATGCATCTGTTCAAGAGTCTTTTGATTGCTCGAGGAAGACTTAGGTGTTTGTGCCAATGCACAAGTTTGATGTTGGTGTCAGGATCACGCGGTTGAGAGCTTTGATTGAGATTGAAACTAGTAAGTTGATCAAGCATGTGTTGACTAACAATAGCATGGAGTTCTACTCGGAGCTGGCAAATAAATTCTACATGACAGAGGGCATAGTGAAACACCGCACTAGTGCCAATAAATCACAACAATTTGCAAAATTGATGAGTATAACATTACTAAAAACGGTCCGTAAAATGATCTCTAGTACTAGTGTTGCTAGGAGAATTCTAGTTGATGTGCTTAATACGATAAGCTACTTGGTGAATAGATCCCCATTAATTGCTATTGAATGGTGGACTCCTAAATAAGCGTGATTAGGTAACGTTGCTAGTTATTCTATTTTTAGAATATTTGGTTGCTCGTGTTATTTTCGAGTGAGTGATGGTAAGCTTGATGAGAGGGCAAGGTGCATATTCCATGGCTATGCACAAGGTGAGTGGGGCAATCAGTTGTGGTGCTCGAATATAAATTCACATGTTGACTGCAGAGAAGTTACCTTTGATGAGTCTTAGGTACTTCTGGCTAGGAGTGTTTGTGGCAATGTTAATACGGATCTGGACGGTATTCGGCTCAAGGTGGAGTTGCAACCAGAAAGTCCTAAGGTAGCAGGTACTAGCAGAATAATCGACACGGATGATGCTTATAGCGAGGTGGAGCCGATAGAGCTAATGATTGTTGTAGCTGCTGAATTTGACAAGGTGCGTGTTTGATCTTTTATCAGATATGGAAGCAATGATGGTTTTGTTTTATCTGTTATACAGGAAGTTATGTCAGAAAATCCTTGTGGAGTAGCTAATTATGTAGGTGGAGTTGGTGTCTTGATGAGGTCCACAATTATGGGGAAGTTTAAGCGCGGCTTGAACTTAGAAGCACTATGTGTCAGTTGAACCCATTGGGGCTGTGGGAGAGTAGTAGCGAGGTGTCCACTGAAGTGATTATGACTTGGCTGAAACGTCGAGCCAAGATGGAAATTGTTGAAAATATGTCTCGAGTTTGAGCCCATTGAATAAAATCGAACTAACGAGAATACGTGAACTCGACCATGTGCAAGTCAAAGCAGCACATGTGAATTAATCAGCCAAAATTTTCAAAGAATATTGCATGCGGATCTACGAGCCGCAAGCGTGAAGAATAGGCCAGAAGGGAGCGTGCAGCCGTGAGAGGGAAAGTCCAAAATTGCCGCTTGTATTTAATTTGAATAGAAGCTATGTCTTTTGTTGTTCGGCTGAAGTGCAAGGGAGAATAGTGGTCAAGTTGGACTTCTTTGAGAAAGCTTGGGAGTTGGCATGCATGAAGAAAAGTGCAATGATGGCATTCATTGCATGGGTCAAAGAAAGAAGAAAGAAAGCTTCACACATCCATTTTCTCCTCTCCTTTAATGCATGCACATGCATGGACGCCCATGTATTATGGTGGGCTTGCTTTGTCCTTTCTTTCTTTGAAGAAGACTTCCTCACGTTGCCATAAATAATGGAGACTATAAAAGAGAGAGATGTCCAACGGAGAAGAGTGCACCCAATTTCGGTGGCCAAGAGAGAGCTCTTGAGGAGTGTAGAGAGTTCTCTTATGTGAGGGATTTTCTCGTTGTAATTATACCCAAGTGTTTTAGCCAATTAAATTCTTGTGAGTAGAATTTGTTTAATTCCTTGAATGAGGTTTCACTAGGAATTGTGAGGGGCTAAATACTGTGTGAGTTATTTGGATATAATTAGGAGCTGGGAAACACTAAGAGTGTGTTTGAATACTGGAGTAATTGTAATCTCTAGTGTATCGCTTGTTTCTATAGTGGAATTCCATACTGCTCTCCTCGTGGACATAGGTTCCGATATTCGGACCGAACCACATAAATCCGATGACTGATTTCCTTTCCTTCATTCCGACTATTTTATCCGATTCGCTTGGTCCTATTCCGCGTGCACAACACTTTTGATAGCAAAAATTTGCCACATTCAACAGATGATGAAGTTGTAAACCTTTGTAAGGTATCAAAACTGGAGAAACCTATAAAGGCTAACTCACAAACAACGAAAGGTGTTCGATAAGCGCAAATCACGTGAGTACCTAAGGGACAGCAGAATGTCTCTTTTTCAACAATAAATGCCTGCACATCGAGTATAACAACCTACACAGAGAAAATGATATACAAGTATCTTGAGAAGCACAAGGACGCAGAACTCTGGGATTGCTCAAGAAGGTATTTTGTGTCCACCCACTCTTTCCTGGATGAGTTTCATGCAGAAGATACACCGTAAATCTGCTTGTCCAGTTTCTGTCGCTGCAGTCATCAGACATCTAAGGTTGCATCAAGGGAGATCCACCATCAAGATGTTGACACTTTCACTGAGCGACACCTGGAAACATATAGGATACAATGTCTGAGTGAAACTGCCAGGAGAAAATGCATTTCGGCTTTCATTTCGGCACGAAGGGACTGATAAGAAAGAAAAATGTTCATTCACAGAACTGATTGAGCTAAGATAAACATTGACCGATCTGTCCTCAAAATTTAGAGTGGCTGCACAAACCTTTTAGGTAAAGAAGGAATTGCAACTGCATTTCAAGTAGTCAACAAATATTGGATCCTATGTAGCTGAAAACAGGCATAGATGAACGATATTCCAGCATCTTGCTATAATGATGGCAGTCATCTTAGAATGACACCATCTCCACCCAGAAATTTTCCACTATTTCCAGAACTTACTTTCATTGGGAAAACATATGTAAACCATGTGTTTATCAAACAATATCAAGCTCAAAATAAAGAACCAGGCAGCCACTCTCCTTTCCCAGTCTGTCATCTCGCACGACGCAAATACCCCAAAATCCAGCCTGCCCCACTCCTAGGTGCCAAAAATGGAAGCACATTGAGTTCGATCCTCCTATAGGATTACAATGGCATTTTGGAAGAGAAAACCCTGTGGGGTTTTGCTTTGGGCCAGTTTGGAATCTAGATGGACGATATCCCAAAAAACCGAACCAAATTACTCATACTTAAAAAATACCATGAATCTCAAGCAATTCACCACTTCTATAGGCAATTATCTTTTATTTTTGTATTAATATGTCTTTTATTTGGATACTTAAAAGAATGACATCAATTGAGTTTCAAATTCCCAATTACTTCTTCAGGCCGGCTTTAGCACTTTTTGAGAGCAAAAAGCGTAGGGTGCTGAGACATTCTGCGCGCGCAAAAAAAGATTACGAATCAGATTCGCCCCGTGGCAAATGCAAAGAACAACAAGAGCCCAAAATCACAATCCATTTAGTAGGATTAACTATTAAGAGTCCTCAGTTCCTACTCCAGAATCCATCCACAATTCAGACCAAAACACAAGAACAAAAAACGAGAATTCCGCCTAATCGCAAACATCCCCGGCCCTAACTTTAGCAAATGAAAACAGGCAAAGCACGCGCAGCAGAACTTAGCATATCGGATTCGGCGAAATAAGTGCTACGACATTACATTGTTCTCGCTGGAGCATCGCTTTCACCGCCGAATCAATCGATCGAGCACAAACGCCTACTGACGGAAAAGGAGCAAAGCTCGGTCGCCGACGTACCTGTTTGCTTCTGGCGGAGGTTGAGCGCCATGGCTGCCGGAAGCTGCGTTCAGCTCGAGCTTACGAGATGGAGAATAGAAAGTGGAGATCCGCGCAGCAGATCATTCGCCGCTCCAGCGGTCGCTTCTCCCGAGCTTTCGGCCTCGATCGCGATCTGGAGACAGTGGCAGAGTCGATGGGAAAACGTTGCCGACAAGATGACGAGCCGGATTTGCGGTCGCGCTTTCGTAATGGGCTCGATCGGTTCGGCCTGATTTGGACTGAGCGATTTAACGATCTGATCATCGTTATATTCTATATGTTTCCAAACATAATATAGGATATGAGCAATTCGAAGTTGTCTTACCATATTCGACACATGTACGTTATGATGGTTCAAGTTAGGAACAGGACTAGCACGTTTCTTCTGAAAATGGTCAATAGGAAAGGGCCGAGAAAACTTTAGGTGTTTCCATAGCAAGACATTCTCGTCTTTGAAAGCTAATTAGTGGGTATCAAGTGTACTTTTCTATTTCCCAAATATATCATACTTGTAATACGATGACTAATTTGGACATATGAGATCATTATTTTTGTTAAGCATGGAACAAAAATCACTCTCTGAGGTTTGAATTGGAGGTCCTTAGAACAAACCAAATGTACAAAATGAAATAAATTGATTTGACCTAATGTAATCAAACTTGACTTGAAGTTGAGGTTTCATTTTCCTAGAACTTTATTTCTGAACTTCTGGCTTGAGCTTAACTCGATAAGTATTATATGTCTCAATACCACCCTATCTAGACACCACTTGGTTATTAATTTTTATCATGAAATTTAAGCTCTAGCTCAAATTTCATCATAAAATGAAAACTACAACTGACATGATTTTTCTTTGTCATATGGAAACTCATTCGTGTATTTAATATAGAACATATTTGAACTAGTTAAATGAAGCTTTATAAGTTATTAAAAATAACTCATTAGGAAGTTTGGGGCCAATTCGGTTTAGATATCAAGGCCAAGTTAGGCTAGGGAGCCCTTGAGAAATTCAAGTAAAGCATAATCAATCTCATTTTGACTCCATCTAATCCTCGAATCACCTGTACTCAGGTCAAACTTAGCAAGAGCTGAAGAATCTCCGTTCGTTAACAAGTCGGGACAATAGTCATGATTGGACCTTGGATTGCTTTATAAGACTTTTTACCTAGACCTGATTATGTGTCTAGTGATTCACCTAGCCATCTAGACCCACTAGATCTGAGCTTTAAATTGGGTAAGTCAAGACAAGCAATTTCTTTCTAAAGTTTTGGCTCTAGTACCTAATGTTCACACATGAATTTTGTTAATAATATCTTTATTTGGTGAACCAAGAGTGACTGAGCACTGGGGAAAATAAAAAAATTTAGAGTAAATGTATTATATATTTACAAGTTATATTTTTTTATATCATAAAAAAGTTTAGAATAAATGTGCCATAATAAGTATAAAGTTCAAAATGAATGTATCATCAATGCACGTTGTTTATGATCTTTTATGGTTTTTTCTCTTTTACTTAAGGCTATATTTGTTTCACGGAATATTTTCCATAATTTTTTGTGTTTGGGGGTAAAAAATGAATGATCAAAGAAAATATTTTCTGATAAAAGAAAATAGCTTCTTAAAATTGGGAAAACGATGTCCATTTTTAAAAAAGAAAATCATTTTCTCCCCCGCCTCTTGTCCTCGTCTCCTCCTCCTCCCTCTCGTCCTTTCTTCAGAGCTTCTCCATCTTTCTCCCACGAGTCTTTCTCTCGTCCAATTCTCCGGAGCTTCTTCGTCTCGTCCCTCGTCTCCGGACCTCCTTCTCCTGCGCTGCCACTGCGTGCTTCTCTTCTAGATAGCAGAGTAGAGAGGGCGCCCCCGCCGTTGTTTAGTCATCCTTCAGTCCTAAGTAGATCATCGGGCGATTTGCTGAAGTTTCGCGTCCACTGATATCTTTGAAGTCCAAATTGTAGATTCAGGTCAGTTTCCACCCCCCTCGTCTCTGAGCAATTCTCCAATGTCGAGTGCAGTTCCGTCTTCATTCATGTCAAATCGGCTGTGTGTTCGTTGTTTATCGCGGTACTTCACTTGCTCTCTGGTGGGGGTTGAGTTGAACGCATTCAACAAGAAGTAAGTTACAAATGATTCAGAAGTAGTCGCCTGTTGGGGCATAGGTCGCCACATAGGGCAACCGCGTGAGAACTCCGGCATTTTCACGATGAGACGAATGATGGACATGCAAATCTTTCTCCTCAACTTAAAGCCGGAGTTCACTGCATCTGGCCTATGGAAGATGATTCATGCAATGACTTTCTCAGATGAAAATAATATGTCACGGTGATTTCATTTCCTGGGATGGTGCAAATCACCGAGCCACCTATTGAGTCATTAACTTCAACTTTTGAATCTTGAGGGAAGAAGGTGAATATGTTCACATTTGACAGAGCCCAGTGCAAGGTTTTCTTTTTGAAAAGAAACGTTCAGCTCTTCTCTGATCAATGGAAACTTAACGCCCGCCGAAGCAATGGAGTAATGGTCCACTTGCACAGCACGGAGTTTTCTAATACCTTTGTGGTGCAAAGTTTGTTGATTATTATTTTGGTTGGTTGGGTTAATGTTCGCTTTGTTTGCACGTTTATTTATGGTCTAAGGTGGCAGATGGTAATTGTGAAACTTTTTAGCTATGAAAGCTATTGAAAGCATTTGTTCGTCGTACTTATAGGTGTTCACATGATTAAAGGTTGAAGTTTGTGATGCAAGCCTAGGGTAGGCTTTCTCAAACAATAGGATCGGGAGAGTGACTCGCACACGGAAACAGAACAAACAGGAATTTCAGCACTGCGCAAGCTCAGGAGAACAGTCGTATCTTTGTCGATACAGATCGGATTGATCTGATTTCAAAGCCAATTGAACAAAGACTTCTGGATCTACAATTTCTCTGTTTTGGGTTTTCTGAAATAAGCACTGTAGAATAGTCGAAATTGGGTTGAAAGTAACGAACAGAACAGGAAAAGATAGGAACTTCGCTGGTTGCTCTTCCAGGCCTCCAAGGAAGTTGAGGGGGGCACCGATTCTTCAAGATCAATGACTGCAACTCTTCAAGGATGCAGATTTCAAAAGCTCCGACTCTTCAAGGACGGAGTGAAAACTCTCCTAGGTTTTCAAGGGTTGAACTCTACAAGGTTCACAATACTTGCTTCAAGCAAAGTTTTTCATTCATCAAAAGCTGTTTGTCTTCTACAAGAAATTGGGCTTATATCGTCAAAGAAATAAAGACGGAGCATTGAAACTAGGAGAAATAAAGACAGAACATTAAAACTAAGAGAAATAAAGACAGGACATTAAAATTAGCATAAATAGTAAAAGCATAACGTCTTCGTGGCAAGGTGTCTTTCCAACTTCCGGGATGGACTCAAGATGTCGTTATGGCTTCTCGGTTTCGTCGAGCTTTAATGCGGGCCGATCTTCTTGGTCGAGAGAGCCGGTCTTCAATGTGGGCTGCATCAGTTTGTTTGTGGGTTGTGTTTGAGTTGAGTGAGAGGTCAAGAGGGTTTGAAGGCATAGGGAGGGATTGCTAAAGTGGCTGAAACAGAAATGAGGAGCTGCACTTTCCCAGAGATTAGCTCCATTCACCAAATTCATTGGCACGAACTGGCTCTCTTATAGAGTGCCAGTCATAACCGAGCAGGTAAATTTGAAAAGCAATTTTTGGTAGAAATTGATATTTCTTGGTCGTTTCTGGCTCTTATTGAAAAGCAACTACTTTGTATAATCATAAGCAAATATATTTGTAGAAATTGATGTTTGCTGGTTCATAAGTTTAGTTCCACCTTCGTGTATGCTTTGCATACATCTTTGAACCTGACCACCCAATTCCTGAGTGCATAATGCTTCTCAATTTGTGAATTGATGATTCGCAAATATTCCCAAATGCTGCTCTAAATTGATAACTCTTAAACATGGCAACTAGAGTTTGTGAAACAATCTTCTCAGTTTTAAGTATAGTTGTGACTTGGCAATCACGTTTCTATCAATGTGTGTTAGAATTTAATAGGAACATGGAACTTACAATTCATTGTGCAGATGGATAATGATAAAATCCAAGTGGCAGTAGCGGGTGCCGCTGCAGCAGCAATCATGACTGTTATCACACTAGTCATGGATGATTATAATCATTTTGAGATGGTCATAGCTGAGAAAAACGAAATCTATCAATATGTGACGGTAAGTTTTTCATCACTTGTCATGGGCCATGTAAATGCAATTCTTTGTCTTCTTGTTTTCTTTTTTCTAGTGAAAGCAAAAGATTTCTAGTTCTTTTCCTTTCGTTTTTAGCTCAGAGTGAGAAGTTCCTGCAATTTTAGTTGAATGCTATGGCACCGCGATTGTTACTGCTTGTATTTCTAGTTGGAATAATCCCATTAATAGTTTCCTTTATTCAATCTGCAGTTCCATAGTTTTGTTTGGATGCCTTCTTATACTGGAAATTTTACTATAAATAAGGTGTGGGGGGGTAAAAATCGGATCTTCGCCTGCTACAGTGCCGGCATAAGCTGGTTTGGTTCGATTCTGACATACCAATACAGTCTTATAAGCTGGCTTGTTATTTCAAATATGCTGCCTACTAGATTGATTGAAGGAGGGGAATCCTAGGAAGGGAATCCTTTTTTAATGATGTTTGCCTTCTCTGTGGATCTTTCCCTGAATGTAGTACGGATCACTTGTTTTCTGTATGTGATATTTCTTTTGAAGTCTGGAGCATGGTCTGTAGTTGTTGTGGTATTCAAAGAATTAGGCATAGTTGACTTGAAGAGTGGCAGTGGATTTTGGTTAGTTGGAAGCGGAAAGCTATAGCTAATGTTGCTTGTAAGATTTCAGGTTATCACATCCAATATATAAGGAATACGAGGTTTCATGGTGATAATTTTCTTGTTTCTAGTAGTGGTTTTATGTTCAACATTTGAAGATCTTGCCCTTTTCGTTTCGACTGAGTTATCATAGATAATTTGCATTGACAGGTCCATCCTTCACATGAAAAGAGGTCTCATAAAAGACAAAGATGTGCTGACAATAATGATAAATATGCAACACTTCCAAAATAACTTGGAGAAATAGCATCAACAATTAAGTCGTTGGGTCAAGTCAATGTCGATTACTCCAGACTCTACGGCATGGTGATGAAAGTGGATGGATATGATGAAATTAACCTTTATCGGTCTTTGACTATCTAGTTGAGAATGACAAAATGGGAAAGGCATTCACCGTGAAAAGTGCAAATCTTCAAAAGGTGTGAATTGAGAAATTCCTAAGCAAAGGAGAATAAGCTTTCATGTGAGAAGACTTATATGTGTTCTATCTTTTTATTTTGTTATTGTTAGTATTGTGAGACTATTTTTAGAGCATAGATATTTTTGGGCATGTATTTTTGGGAATTTTAGGGGGCAATGTCTATGCATCAAATACATGAATAGGAAGGAATGTCTTGTATATATCCACGCAGAATGAGAATGTGTTGTGTCCGCTTCTTCCTTCCGTTCCTTGTCGTTTCGAACACTTTTACTTATTTCATGTTTGTCATGGCCAACCTTTCTCCTGTGGTGGATGGAAGATCTCTCATACACTTGTCAATTTGTCTATAGGTTTAGGTGAAGGGATGAATTTTAATGTTTGCGCATATCAATTCACTCACATACCAACTTTCTTATGATTAAATGGGGTTTGAATAAATGAAATCTGACAACTTTCTACGAAAAAGTTGTTTAGGCTGCGTTTGGTTCAGCATTTGCAATGGGCTTTGAGTCCAATGCAAATGCTGAAAGCCCAAAGCTACTTGGGAAAAATGCAATAGTGTTTGGTAAAAAAATTTTGCAAATGAGCTTTGTGTTGAATGTGTGTTTGGTAAGAAAAACATTTACAATGAGCTTTTGATGGTTATAATGTGTATATATATTTTTTCTTATCTTTTCTTTTCTTTTGAAAAATCAGCTAAACCCTTCGCCGGCCGACGAAGCGCGCTGCGCCACCGACGAGCCAGATCCGGCGCCGGCGACCGTCGGTTGAGGTCGCCCGAGGTCGAGCGACCTCGGCGAGGGTCGCGCGACCCAGCCCGAGGGCCGCGGAGGTCGCCCGACCTCGGGCGACCGGGGGTCGCGCGGCCCCTGGGTCGAGCGACCCTCGCCGAGGGTTGCCCGAGGTCGGGCGACCTCGGCAGCCCTCTACTGGGTCGCGCGACCCTCGTCGGAGGTCGCCCGAGGTCGGGCGACCTCGCCGGCGACGGCCGCCGGCGCAGATCTAGCTCGCCGGCGCGCGTCGCCCTTCACCGATCGGCAAAGGCTGCTCCTTTTCATTTAAAAAAAATATATAAAAATACAGGGACAATAATGGAAATATGAAAAATCAATGAGGGTAGTTTAGGAAAAAAAAATGTTTTCAACATTTCCAAGGACTTCACTTTCATTTGAAAGCTCCTTGGGAGGGTTGCCAAACACCCTCTCTTTGGTGAAGGGGCTTTGAGGGCCGGATGGGCTTTTAAATGCCCATCCAAACGCACCCTTAGTGTTTGGGCTTAGGACCCTAATAATGTTTTGCACTATGGCTCAATGAACCTCGGGCCAAGGTGCATGGAGGCATGGGGGCGGAGTTTGGTGCTTAGCCTCGATGGACCTGAGCCCGAGCTTGGCCTATAGACCTGGATCCATAGAGGTCGGGCCCTCATGCCCATGCCCCATCCTCCAGCTATCTAGGCATCTAAGAAAAAAAAGTATTTTCCTTTCCACACAATGAAAAAAAAAAATTCTTTTCATTTTCAAATTTCAATCAAACATCGAAGAATATGGTCATTTCACTAGAAATTGACTTTCAGATGAATATTTTCATAAATGTCGAATTTTCAAAGGAACAAAATGGAGCCTAAGATGGCAGTACTTAGTCAATACCAAGAAAACCTTACCACTTATGAGATGGTTTCATCACACAAGGTATTACTCGTGACCGAGCACGGGTCTCCTAATTGCACCGAAGTTTCCTTAGATTGTGAAGAACTCACAACACACGAAAACGGCAACGACTACAAGTCTACAACGAATGTCTGAAAGTGCTCTCGGTCAACTGGTTAACTAAATAAAGACATGCTTTATTAGACTATCTGAACATTCTTTTCTCGTTTGTCCCACGGGTTCGGAAAGGCGCGCCATTTTTATTAAATTACGTGTGAAACAAGGAAAGTCTCAACAATGAGTTCGTAGGCATGGACATCTCATGGACTTAGGTAGTGTGAAGAATTGGTACATGTTTCCTTAGCAGATTCAAAATTGCGTACATCTACTTAGTCAGTAATAAGTAGTCACCTGCAGCTGAGGGCAAAATTCTATTGTTCTATGCCAAAAGTTTGACTTCTCATCTTCATAAATTTCAATAAGTGATGATAATAGGGTCAATGATTTTTCGATATGACATGACATGACATGTAGCTAAATAGTTTAGGTTGAGTTTAAGAAGGTTCACACTTATACCATTTAAACACAATAAATATATGTATTGTTTGCAAGTTCAACCTTTCAATCCATTTATGATATGCCAAGCCACATTTAATTTATGATAGGTCAAGACAAATTGTTGACTTTTTTTATTTAAAATTGGGCTTTGGGCTCTTTCAACCCAGCTCTGACCAAACCAATTTGGTTTTTTTATCAGGCCTAAGGACCGGGTCTAGAAACGTCAAACCTCGTTTTGTTTGAAGACCCCTCGAGAACTTGCCTTCTAACACACGAATTTCACCTTGACAAATCAAGGAGATTCTCAAGCACTTCGAGGAGAAAGTATAACTCACTACGGGCGCAATTGTTGGGTGCGGGTGACTGGGGATTCATGCTGTTCCTGCGACCCTCGCGATCTTCTAGTCAAATCTAGACTTCATCCAAAATGTGTTCGAAAATTAACTCTTATCAAAATTTTATAGGATCACTATCGAATAATATAAAAATTTAAATTAGTAGATAAATGCATGATTTAACATTGATTTATCCTATTTTAGCATCCAGCACAAAATGGGATCGACATCCCCTCACTTTAACATTTCACAAAGATAGGTGATTTATTATTGGAATAAGTACACTTAAAATTCTAAAATTTGTCACAAAAGTGTAATTAAATTCTAAAACTTTCAAAAAGTATAATCAAATTCTAAAACTTGTCATGAAAGTATAGTTGAGTCTTATAATTTTCAAAAAGTGCAAGTCCTAAAACTTCCCAAATTAGTCCAATTAAGTCCTTCCGTTGATTCCAGTTTTTAAAGTTTTATGACTTAATTGCACTTTTCAAAAATTTTAAAACTTAATTGCACTTTCATTAACAAGGTTTAGAACTCCCATTACACTTAACCCTTTATTATTAGTATCTAGTAGTGTTGTTATGTATGCGAGAAGGAAAGAGTGCAGGGACTAGGTTATTATTATCAGCCTGCATTATCAAGCTCATAGTACCTTCGTGAATCCCTGTGTTCCTTCCCCATTCCAGAAACATTTGAACGAGTATAAAAGGCAAGCAATAAGTTGTTTTTGTTTTTATTTTATTAATTCTTTCTAATTCTTTCTAATTCTTTGAGGTTCCGTTCAGTCACCTGGCAATCTAAACACAGAAGATGAGGCATGATGATTTCCATGACCCTTGGAAGCTCCAGAACTCTATAAGTTACCTATTCATTCGTTAGGGACCAGTTGCAATCTCCTATGACACGTATAATTGATTCTCAAGAAGTTGAGGTAGCCAAAATTTACGAGTTGCGGTTTGCAGAACTCCAAATGAAGCCACAATGACATACAAAAGCTTAAGTGTCTCAGCTTCAGGTTTGATTGGGCCACTCCTCTATTTTCATCGATATTACAATTTATACTGCGTAGATTCAGATGTTGACACCTATCTTTTGTGTTTCATTTGTTTGTATGTGCTTTGCATAAGCTAGAACCTCGTGCATGCTTAGTATTTTTGTATGCCATTTATGTATAATTATATTTATCCGTATGCTCTATTGGTGAATGAGTATATAGGGTTTCTTTTTTTCTTTTTCTTTTTTGTCGATCCTCCTCTACTCCTATTCTAACTATGCTTCCTTGCAAGGCATGAGAGTCGAAACTCACACTTGAAATTAAATCATCCCTACCCCAACCCCTCTGAAATAGTGGGTTTTTGAACCCTCCACCTCCCTCTTCCATATTGGAAGGGTGATCACTAGGACAAACCACAGTGATTGAGTATATATGGTCTCATTTGGTAGCTAATTGTGAAAATTCACGATAAAAGCGGTAACTTTGTTCCGGAATGATTTAGACAGAATAGTGGTTGACAGTGAATCTGTTGACGGTAGAATAGATGTGATTTGAAAAGTTTAGGTCGTTTCTTTTTCTATTTTTAAGTGATTTTGACATGTTTGTTCTTTTTAAAATTAAATAATGCAGCTCGATTTAATGGGCCGGTTGGTGCATGTGAACCAAAGCAAGTTATCTTGCCTAACAAACAGAGCTAGGGGGACTCACATTTTAAGGGGATGGGTTTGAAATTTTGCTTTCGTCTTTAAATGAAAGCGAAAAGGACAGGATTCGAATGTCACCCATCATTATGCAATTATACAATGAATAAGGAAGGAAATTCCCATACATTGAATTCTCGTTAAAGGATACATGTGTATAAAAATACATTGTAGAAGGAAAGAGACTCTTATTCGAATTATTTTAATTAGGAAAAGAATTAGAACAATTGGGGATGATTTCATTAATCCTAAATTTGGAATCTTGATAAATTGATGTAAAATCTGTTTTTTGAGCTGGTATAATCCATTCTAATTTATAAGGTAAAGAGAACCTCCAACTTTTAGGGGAACTTAATCTCTCTTTTTTTCATCCTAAAATATCATTAATTACTTATATTGTTCAGATGTTGACTCCATGATTAGATCCGTTAGTTAGTAATCCTATGTAATCTCTCATATATTTTAACATTAAAATTTGAATCTTTTCTGTCTAACAACAACCTCACTAAAAATATTCTAAATCTTGAAATATGTATGTTTCTTTGTATATTTTGCATGTCTAAACAGTAATTTATTTCCATTATGTAATAATTCGAATATTTAGTAACAAAATGGTTTTACTTAATCTTTAGATTTTAATTTTTCGTATACACTTAAAGTGTTTGCTATCGATAGTAGTTCTGGTTTTTCTATATATATAAAGAAAAACAATTATTGGTCGAATGTAATGCTATTGGTTGCTCTCTTTTGGTCCATAGAGAATCCAATAATTCCTGTGACTGGATGTGCGATGAAGATAGGGCAGTCGCTTAAATAAATAATGTCGTAATTTCTCAACATGATGATTATATTTGTTTGGTAGTTTTTGCCGCTTCCGGTACCTTAAAAGATCAAAGAAACTCTTCTTTCATTACATTTATATTGAAATCCTCCATTTGTAACAATTTTAATACGATCGACAGAAAGAATGCTTCTTAGAAAATAGATTGAAAGGATTAATGAAAAGTTAAGCCAATTGCAGAAACTTTTATTCTTAACGGGAGCAAGCTGATATAAAGAACTTGAATGGTAAAATTAGAAACTCATGGAGAATCTAAACGAATATTTTAAATTTTTAATGTTGTCAGAAGAATATTGGCCAGAAATGATGACCTAAAGCTCACGGTCAATGCATTTTCTTGACCCATTTAAAGGTTGGGTCTATTTTTGTCCAAACCTGTTTTTTTTTAAGAGATTGAACCAACATGAAACTCTGTATTGTTTGCCAAGAATACAATGGGTGTATCTACTTAAAGCCATACCTTTTATATTTGAGATGAGTTCCTTCTTTTTAAAATTTGGAGGCCTTTCTCACTCATATCGCCAAATCCCATATGCCATTCATCAAGTGTTGCTTCTTCATACTTCACCTAGGAATTTTGACACCTAGGTTGCTTTTGGCAGCTAGGATAGCCAAGAAAAGATTCAGGAGATGATAAAAGTTATTTCATCTTGCATTTAGTACTTACTTAAAATAGGATAAAGTCAGATATAAAGGGAATATAAACTAGATGAAAATATGGAATAAAGGTTGATAAGATTTTTAATATATATATTACAAAAGTTACTTTTGTTGAATAATAAACTTCTTAAATTAACAAAATTAAAATTATTTGACCAAAAAAATTTTAAAAAAATAATAAAAGTATATTTCAATATTAGAAATAATATTTGAATTCTAATATAATAAAATTAAGTTAAAAAATAATTATTTTAATTTAATCATATTTTATCTATATAGTCGAATTTAATTATATTTTAGAATATAGATTCAATATATTTATTACATATTTTAGGTATTTTAGTATTTTTGATATATTAGTATAGCTTACTATTTAATAAATTTTTATTAGAGAGTGATGGAAGGGTAAAAAGAAATAACAAAGAAATCAATTAAAAATAGAGGGGAAAATTAAATTTTAAAAAGTAAATATTAATAAAGTAGGCAAAAGTATCGCCAGAGACTTTTACCATCTTCCTTTGCAAAATATTTGGTTCATTTATACTAATGTACTATTTATATTAAATAATGTATATGATATAATATAAATATATCCAATTACAATCACCAAACAGTTGATCGGATATATTAAAATCCGTGGATTTTATATCCTATCCCATTCAGTTATATCATAATTAGAAATCTGAACCACCAAACATAGCCCTAGTGCCCGCCAAACCAAGCCTTTGATGCCACTTGTTACAAAGCAAAAGAGTCATATATGAGAGTAGGATGTCCAATGATTAAACAAAAAGAAAAAAAAATACCATGTCGAGATTAGGTGCAATCAATGAAATAAGCATTCCATCAATGACATTTTCCATAATTAAGGATGCCGGAATGGTGCCTATCTTTTACCTTTTCTTTTAGTTGCTTTCGTCGTTTCTGTTTTGCAAAGAAATTTCCCGAAGCTCTTTCTTGGTGTCGCCTTTAGATTCCGTTGTGCGTTAGAAACATCAACAGCTATCATAAGCTTATTGACTAGTGCTGCTGGTTAGTAAAGTCTTAGTAAATTAAGGAACGTTTGAATTAAGAAGACTGTAGTCTATTGGCTTATATAGTCAATAGTAGAGAATAGTAACATATTATGCACTGGAAAAATGACACAAATATTTTTTAAAATTTTAATTCAATGTGTAATGCCGTCCCTTGATTTTTAATATATTCAATATGATTTATGAACTTTTGGCATATATTTACTTTAGTCCATGGATTATATGAAAATGTTTAATATTACTCAACTTGAATTGATGAAACAGTAACATTGCATGTTTTCATATAACTTAGGGATTAGTTTGAACAATTACAAAAAATTCAGGGATCAGACTAATCAAATTAAAAATTCAAGGATGATATTGCATATGTAGCTCAAATTCTGGAACCAAATAAAACAAATTAAAAATTTAGGGATAACTTTGCACATCAACTCAAAGTTCATGAACCATTTATGTAATTATCCATAATTAGATAGATGTACACTTTTATTGGTAAAAGCGTGCTCCCTATCATCTCCTCACCTTTTTAATTTAAAGATATGTGTTAATATTAAGTCAAAATGGTTTAGCTTTGAGGTGGATTCGGTCAAAAGAAAAGGGAAGAATAGTTGGGAGAAAGAAATTAATTTACCCACTTTTCAAAGCAAACATGCACTTGGTGAAATTCTTTAGTTGTCCTTACGGAGTAATAACCAACTTCACGCTTGCACTATATGTCAGAAAATCCAAAATGCTTTCAATCTATGTCTAATTAAAAAGCTGGATAGAATAAGATCAGTCAACTATTTATATATATAAATTAAAACTCATAAGTAATTTCTTAATTTTCTAAAAAGATAAAATCGAAAATATTATCTCTTTCATTCGTAACTCGAGAGTTTATTTTCCACCTATATGCAGAAACATCATTGATCTACTTGAAATCGGTAAAACACATAAATTAAAATTTACTTATATGGTGACTAGCTAAATTAAAACAAATAAGAAACTGGAAATCCCAGAATTTGAAATATCATGTAATATGTTCTAATTTCCAATAAACAATTATCCTCGAGAAGAAAACTTATTAAAAAAATACCTTATTTGTCTAATTTAGTATTTGAATTATCATACTCTCATAGGCAGCCCTATATTAAGTATGTCACGGAAAAATAAATATGAAATCTTATTAATATCCAAAAACTCAATAGCACTGTACAGTTAATTGCAATATTCCAATACTTCTATTTGTGTATTTTACCAAAAGAAATATCAAATTGCAAGAACAGGAAAAGCAAATATAATGTGATTTATACTATTTAGAGATACATTGATTCATATATTGACTAATTGAGATAAGTCATAAATGTTGACAGTTGAGATGATACGGTGTTTTGTTTTGTTTTACTTTTTTTGTCGGAAAAAAAAAACTAATCTCCATTCAAATCTGAATGACGAGAAAGATGCCCCTGAACATAAAAAGGGCTCATAAGGTTTGAGGGGGCCTTCGATGATATGGCGTTTTGTATAAAAATGGAAAAAAAAAATAAAAGCAGGTAAGCTACCTTTGTCCAATCACATCCATTTTCTAGTTTCTTTTGTCTTTCTGTAATATTTAGGGTAATATTTTATATTTTAAAAAAAAAAAACCCAAAGCCCATGCTTTTCTCTAAGTCAAACCTAAACTCGTTCTTATTTACTTCAGCTCTTTTGGCGAGTCAATTTTCCTTCGTTTAGCAACGCACTATAAATTTGTTATCCCTTCGTTGAGCGGCTACTCTCTTTAACAACATCAAACTCCAGAAACTTTATTGTCTATAATTCCACAATTCTTATACCTCTATTAGGATAATAATTTTGTTACCCCTTCAAATGATTTGGGTAAGATGCGAAGTAATACTAAGTAGTTCTAGATTCCAACTTACTTAATGTTAGATTATATAACTTTACTTCTGTAGGACACTCCAAACCTTAAGATGGTTCAAGCTAAGTTAATGTCCAGTCCATAACTCCAAAGGAAGCTAATAGAACAACTTTGGTAGAAATATGGTATTGTATGTGAAAGGTTACTTTCAAAGCGTCACCTCATAGAAAATCGAGTAAATTGGTCCTACTACTCATGGTCCTACTACTCATGCTTCTCATCATGGCTATAAGGGTACGATTACACCTTTCGAAGACACCATATTGTCAAAACTTTTAGGCATAGTACACTAAGCTACCATCCTAGGATCCTCCAACTATTTGGCAAATAACATTTTAAGTTATCCAGCATCATCATGCCTATCAAAATATTCACCACTACAGTTAGATCTGATTACTTTTAAGACTTTTACCAACTATTTCTCGATTTCAATTTGAAAACACTTGAACATGTCAAAAGACTCAATTTTTCATAATCAAGTACATATAACTATATCAAGATTAGTTGTTAATGACTGTGATGAAATTAAAATTTTCTGCACAAGGTTTCCATATAGGGTCCACTAATATCAATGTGATTGACCTCCAACAGATAAAAATTATGGACTACAGTTTTCTTCTTTATCTTAATCATCTTATCTCTATAGTAGTCTACACAAGTCTCTAGATCATTTTTAAGAGTAGAGTAGGCAAGGATGTCAGCCTTTCTACTCTTCTCTAGAGACGTGACCAAGACTTTATGCCACAATGCATAAGACAATTTCTTAGCTAGAGATTTTTTAGAAACAACCTTTTTAGCCATGTAAGTGACATATATATCACTGGGAGTTAAACACAATATGTACAATTCATTGGACATATTGTAGCACACAATCGTATTTGAATTAAAGAACGTAGAAATAATATTGTTCTTTATTTCAAAAGATTAGCCACACATGTCTAAATAAGATACTCAAACTAAATTTTGTATCAAGAAATGTACACAAAATGTGTTTCTTAACATCATATTAAAACCATAATGTAGAATTAGAATGATATCTCCCACGAACTCAACGTTGTATTTATCGTTGTTCTTCATGGTGAGCTATGATTCATCCTTGTTTGGCTTCCTTCTATTTATGAATCTCCATATGGTAAACGCAACATGATTTATAACACCACTATCTAGCCACCATAACTAGCGGGGGCATCTAATAGGTTGGACTCATAAACAAATGCAAAGAATTATTATCTACAGGCTCACTCTTAGACAAACAAGTTATTTTTGTCGCAATTTTTATTTATATGAACTTTCTTCTTACAAAAGAAGCAATGGTCGCCATCCTTCTTGAATGATACTTTATTAGGACCCGGACTATCAAAATGATCAGTGGTATCATGAGTTCCTCTATGAGTATGATTTTTAGATTTCAGATTTACCATCTTGAGAATGTATTCCCGAATCCCACAAGAACCATCATACCTTATGTTAAAGAGTCTTTGTAAATGTATCACAATCTCAACATTAGACAAGGCACATTTTGAAACCACCAAGGTTTTCATTATTTGTCTAGCAATACAATCAACTAGCAAGCTAATCTTTAAGTGTTCCTGAATGAATTACTTTTTAGATAACAAACAAATCCAATTGCTCTTTTCCTAAGCAGCCAAGTGCACTTTTAAGTGTTCCATATTGTCGATAGTGAGATTTGTCGACTTATCCAAATAAGGGCAATATAAACATTTGCCAATTCCATCGCAAACAAAAATCTTCTTTCCATTTCTTGAAGTTTGAACAAATACGAACCTCAATTGTAATGGAGTTGTTGTTTACAAAGAAGATGACTAAATAACAAACAATGTTTGCAATTAGCATCATGTGAGTACTGTATAACTTAAAATCATATAAGTATACATTCTAAGAATTACATACATTATCATATACCTATGCAGAAGACATGACGACAAACATAAGTATATATTCCTACCTTCATGAAATCACCACATTTGGATGTATAAACTATTAGGTTCAATGATTCCTCAACCATATATTATTCATGTATCACTCAATGAACCAATACACAATCACTTCCTTTAGGAGTATGATTACGCATTAGAAGATCTTACTAAAATATGAGACCGATATTTCTCAAACCAATTAAATCATTGAAGCTCTCTCATACTAGGGATATAAACCTTATGTGTCACATTTACCATATACATGTATTTTTAGACTAAATGACGGGGGTAATTTGTCTCTAAAATTACATGTCATACTAATTACATTGTTCCATCCACTAATACATATTAAATCTTATATATGCAATCAATGAATCATGCTCTACACATTATCTAGGTGATGATACATGTGAGCTTCCAATTGAAAATACAGGAAAATGCACAAAAATAGCCTAAAAAATACATATATCACACGTAAAATTAATATACCACAATGTGGAGAATCTCAATACGAGAACGCAAGTACCAAAAACGCTCCTATCGTAGCTCAGATGCGCTCGTACATGCCACCGAAATGCGTAGTGCATGTAATGCATGCACAGCATGCTTAAACCAATTGAACCTCCCCAATCCAATCGGTTTGACCAATTCAACCAATCAACTACATCGATCCACCCAGTCAATGTCAGGTTCGGTACAATCAACAAATAACTAAGTCAACTCGGATCCTGGATTCAAGCCGGGTCGACCCATGTCCCAACTTCGTTGACATAAGCCCTAGCGAGAGCCCGCCTAAGCACATGCAATGCATGCACTGCTATGATGGGCATGTGGCCATGCATGGAAGCACGTACAACATCCCCTATTGTCTTGCAACCACTCAAAATGCTTGTCTCAATGAGCTATTTCCATTTATGTGATCAAAATTGATTTTTACCACACAAAAATCATGAAAAATGTGACATTCTGAATTTTCGACCTTGTCTCGATAAAATGAAATGGGCTTTTCATCAACGGGTCTATGGTTCTTTTTCTCTAAGCTAATCACTCATGAGTTAACTAACCTATTAGGTGAAGCCATTAAGGGATACAATCACAATAAAATCCCTAAAGGCTATCCGGTAGGTTAGATTGGACTAAAATTGTATCCGGTCAATTTTAACCATGAAATTAAACTCGATTTCAAGAATCGAACATTCGAGCATGTCACAATTTATTTTTAGAACCTCGTCTCATCTTTTGGGAAATTTCCGTCATGCTGGGAATTCGGTGGAAAAATCAATTTCTGCAAATTAGAATTTATGAAATTTAGATGGGCAGCTTAAGTGGCATTTTTGGGCTACCAAAAGGGTTTAATTGGGAGAATTTGAAACTTAATTCTTCATTGGTTGATGCTTGGATTTTGTGGGCTGAATTAGAGGAAATTTGGATGCCAATTTGGTTTAATTTGTGGAGAAAATAGATGGAAATTCGTAGGGCTACTGCATGGGCCTTTTGGAGGTGCCGATTGGGTTTGTTTTGTGAAGGTTTGAGAGAAAATTTAGCCATTGGAGGTTGCCTTGACTTCAAGGGCAGAAGACTTTGAGGCACAAACCACTCATGTGCTAGATATTTGCCTTGTTGACCCTCTTGGCTTCTTGTCCCCCCCTCCCTCCTTGTTGTGCGACCAACCCCAACAAAAGCCAACTCCAACTTCTTCTTCCTCAGCTCTTCTTCTTCTTCATTCCTTCATTGTTGTAGTTACCTCCATAAAACTAGTAACCAACCACCAGAACACCAGCCCAAGGCCAACATCGAACCAACCACTACTAGAGACCAGCTCCGCCTGAGCTTAGCCAGCTCTGGCCGCACCACCTACCTCTTCACCTCACGCCCTCCGTCTCATCCAGCCCATGACCAGAATTGCCCGTTGCTGCTGTTCGAGCTGTGTCGCCATTCAACTAGTCCGCCACTGACCCTAGCTCATTTGGCCACTCGTCCCCGTCGCCGCTTGCCCCCATCTGGTTCCGCTAGCCACCTCGGCCCCTCAACTAGCTCTAGAACAAAACTAACTTATAGCAATAAGTCGTGAGCTTGCTAGGCCACTTTCAGCGTCTTTCGGGCCTTTGTTGGAGACGCCGTAGACACATGGGATCTCACCACCGCCACGCCACCGTCGTCGTGAATCCGTTTTCTCGCTAATTCGGTGAGTTAATGCCATAATCTTGGATTATGAAGTTAATTGCACTTAGTTAGGTGGATTAGTGTTAATTAAGGATTAGTGCTAATCCTTAGTTAGTTGAACTAGTTAGTTAGGTTAATTAGGTAGGCCAACTAGTTAGGTGGTTAGTTCGGTTATTTAGTTAGCTTAATTAGATTAAATTAGTTAGCTTAGTAAGATTAATTTAGTTAACTCAATTAAGTTAGTTCAGTTAGCTTAATTAAATTAATTAAGTGCATTAGTTTAAATAATTTGCAATTTATTTAAATTATCGTAAATCGTGCTGGGATAGCCAGTTATCATAATTTTACGTTGATCATCGTGCATGTGTTGGTTTGTACAATTGATTGCTAAATTATGCAACTAGGTGCTTTGTGATGATTTTTGAATTATTATTGCGAAAATTGAATTTATGGGTATTTAATTAGAAAAAGACCGGGTGTTAGTTTTTGACGTTAAAAATATTTTATATACTATATAAAATCATGAAATTTTTAAATGGGAGAGTACCACGTTTTATGGCCCAATTTAAATGTGTGACCACGCACAACTATTTTACCGGGTATTTTTAATACAAAGAAAATTGGTCAAGTCCATTATTTGAAATGGAAGTATTGGAGTGCAAAGCACGATGTTCTTGGCTGAGCATGGATGTGCGTGTGGTCATTATCAAAACCCATCACCAAGTGGGAGTTTGGAGACGATGTCCAATGTGTATCGGATGCTCGACGGGGTCCGGATACCGGTTGAGTGGAGACTGGACTAATGCTCCTTTATGGAATGCCGTCTAGGTGGAGGTTCTAGACGTTGCCGTGCTCAATGGGGCGAGACGACGTCTAGTTATGCCGGATGACCGCCAACCGATGAGTTGGCCGTGGCCGTTTGGGTCGTAATTAACTGGGACACACTTGAGTGATTGAGATAGCCACGCCTATTAGAGAAAACTCCTCTGATATTTTGAAGCTGAAAAAACTTATTTAAAGTCTATTCTGAAAAATTCCAAAATTCTGTATCAAAGTCTGAAGATGCTCAGACTCTATGTCAAGTCTGAAGGCTCCCAGACTTTAGGTTTAAAGTCTGCTCACACTGACAAAATCCAGACTGAATGCTACTGAAAAATAAAGATTTATCCAGATGCGAGATTTTGTTTGTTTCTTCGGGAGTTCGGTTCATGTGGCTTATGGATGGCTTTTTGGTTTGATATATCACATACATGATTGATTATCTTTATTAGAATAAATATAGATAAATCAGATCTTCTCGGATTTCAAATAAACTTGGAAAGTATCTACTTATGGAAACCAAGATCTTGATTGTATGGGTGAAAATAATTGATAAGCTTTCATCTCAATCTTCAAACAACTCGAGATCTCCTTGATTGATTCTGTCCAACAGGTTGGAAGAATTCCTTTGGAAAGTGCCAATAGTCGAGAAGGCATAAAGGAGTATTTAAGGTGGATTCTCTAGTTGTTCGATAATGTGTGTGGAAGAGAAATTTCAAAGTCTGAAGCTTTCCATTTGCTTGTTACTCCAAATAATAAGCTT
The DNA here is from genome assembly GCF_016545825.1 of Eucalyptus grandis. Classification (NCBI taxonomy): domain Eukaryota; kingdom Viridiplantae; phylum Streptophyta; class Magnoliopsida; order Myrtales; family Myrtaceae; genus Eucalyptus; species Eucalyptus grandis. The sequence goes on from NC_052618.1 coordinate 38,400,807, forward strand.
AAAGTTATATACAAAAGAGAGAAATACTTAGTGTGACTTCGTGAGAGACTAGTAGAGACTCTTCACTATGAAGTCAAAGATTGAAAGGCTGTAAAATCTCTTTTGATTCTTAATGAAATCCAGCCAGTAGGCTGTTAGTGTGAAGAATGGATGTAGGCTTGATCTAAGCCGAATCACTATAATTTCTATGTTCTCATTTTCTTCCCTGAACTCTTTTATTTTGTTTGTAGCTCTATTTAATTGCTAAAGTCTAAACTTGCTCAAAATCTGTTGTATTTCAAACTTTGTTTTAAAAGCAAAATATTTCTACTATTTCTAGCAAAAAATTATTTTCACACCTATTCACCCCCTCTAGGTGTTCATACTAGTGCTTACAATTGATATTAGAGCTTGTGTGCTTATTATATTGAAATGTTTTACTTCTAAAGCTAAATATCTATGGTTAGTATTTTGGCTCTAGGTTTGGTTGAAAGCCAAAGCAACACCAAATCTCCTTACTTTGATAGAAAAGAGTACAATGTGTGGAAAAACAAGATATCCCCTTAAATGAGATGTGATAGAAAAATGGATCAATCCCAAAACTACATCAACCTTAGAAAGAGGAAAGGAAGTTGCAGATGCTGGCAAAATGACACCAAGCTTTTGATGCTAAAGCTATCTACTCTTTATACTGTACTTTATCTCCTACTGAGTATAACCAAATTTCTTTTTGTGAAACAGCGAAAGAAGTTTGAGACAGATTGCACGTTACCTATGAAGAAACTGATCGAGCAAAGGAAATGAAAATCAACATTCTACTTGGATAGTATGAAGCCTTCAAGATGAAGCTTGGATAATCGATCACTAATATGTTTAGTTGTTTTACTGAAATCATGAATAGATTGGCATATCAAGGATAGCCAATCTCAGGACTAATGAAGGTCAATAAATTGATGTGTGGACTCTCCAAAGACAGGAATCATGTAAAAACATCAATTAGAGAAACTTGGAGAATCATGCTTCTCTCAGTAGACGAACTAGTAGGCACACTTCAATCATATGAAGTTGAGAAAATCAATGAGAAAGAAGATCCTAAAGATAAGAAGTCAATTGCTTTAAAATCTAATGATGACTCTGATTATATAGATTCAGAATATGATATGAACGATGAGGAACTAACACTTATGATTAAGAAGTTCAGAGAAGTTGAATATGAAGGGTATAAGATTCAACTAGAAGAAGAAAAGTACTCAAAATTTCTAGAAGAGACTAACTGAGGACAACGAAACCAGCAAAGATGTAATATGCTTCTAATGTAAGAAAAATGGGCATATCAGACTTAACTATCCTTTATTGAAAAAAAGAAAGGAAGAATTGAGTAGTACAAGAATGCTCTCAAAGCAGAAACCTGGAGTGACACTGAGTGCGAGGAAAGTGAAAAAGAATACGCCAACATTTGTTTGATGGCTCATTCCAATTCAGACTCGGAATTAAAAAACAGACTCTGATTTAGACTCAGACAAAGAACTTGAGGTTAGCAATTTAAAAATTCATGTTAAAGTCTCAAAATATATAGATGAACTCTGTCTCAGTCTCAAAACATCTCTTAAAAAGATTTCCAAACTAAAAATAGAGAATTCTAAACTGAGGCAACAGGAAACTTCATGGAGAGAAAAGTTTGAAAGTTTGGACAAAATTTTTGTTGATTTGAAAGTAAATTCTGATTTTCTTTCGAAGGAAAATGCCTTTTTGAAAGATGTTTCAAATATCACAAAAAGATTTTCAAAAGGATCTAAGAAGTTGGAGAAAATTCTTTCAATATAAAAACCTTAATTTAACAAATCTGGTTTGGGTATGACTTCAGAAACTATTCCTTTAATTGATTTTTCCAAAGTTAAAGAAATAATCAAACAAAGACCTATAAAGGGCATTTTACAAAAGTCACTTTCAAAAGGATTTTGTAAAACATGTTGGTCGAAGTGCTCTCAAATGTTCAAAGTGTAACAGCTCAAAACATTTTGAGAAGGATTTTCCTAAGGTTTGGAAACATGTTAAGAAAAATTGGGCAAAGACTATTTTCAATACTAACTCTCCTGGACCCAAGAGAATATGGGTACTAAAGAAAACTTGAGTTCTTTGTATAATCGCAGGTCACTATCAAAAGGAAGATCAAATGGTATTTGGATAGTGGCTGTTCGAGACACATGACAGGAGATTCAAGTTGCTTTATAAAACTTGTTCAAGTAAGTGGTGGAAAAGTTTCTTTGGTAGAAATAGCAAATGAAGAATTGTTGGATGTGGAACCGTAAAGATTGGAAGCTTAACTATCAACAATGTCTTCTTGGTGAAAGTCTAAATTACAATCTACTCGGCATAAGTCAACTTTGCAATACTATATTCAAAATAAATTTCCAAGAAGGCATCTATTTGGGAACAAGCAAAGACTTCTCTCAATTTTTCATTAGAATAAGGCATGGGAATATTTACCTTCTAGATATAAAACCAGAAAGTTCTCAATGTTTTATATCTATTCTAGAAGAAGCAAATCTTTGGCATCAAAAGCTTGGTCATATTAACATGAAGCAGATTGCCAAGATTTCTTACAAAAAGCTTGCTCGTGGTCTTCCCAATCTGACTTACCAAAAGTCTGAATTATGCACTCCATGTGTTCTAGGAAAATGGGTTAGAAATTCCTTTAAATATGTAAATCAAATTTTTACCAATCGAGCTTTGTAGCTTCTGCATATGGCCCTCTTTGGACCAACCATAACTCAAAGTATTGGTGGAAAGAAGTACTGCCTAGTAATCATGAATGATTACTCTCACTTTACTTGGGTTTACATTCTGACAAATAAGTCTAAAGCATTCTCTCACTTCTCAAAGTTTGCCAAGAAGATTCAAAATGAAAAATGATATGCTATTTCAAGCATACGAACAGACCATGGAGATGAATTTGAAAATCAAGATTTTGCGAAGTTCCGTGATGAATCTGATTTTCAGCATTTTTTTCTTCTCCTACACTCCAAAAAAAAAAAAAAAAAATGGGATAGTTAGTGGAAATGAAAAATAGATCTTTACAGGAGATGGCAAGAACCCTTTTAATTGAGAGCAATATATCTTCTCGATTTTGGGCAGAAGCAGTTTCTACAGCTTGCTACATCATCAACAGAGTGTTCTTGAAGCCTATTCTAGAGAAAATACCTTATGAAGTGTATAAAGGGAAGAAGCCAAATGTTTCTTACTTCCATGTATTTGGCTGTAAATGTTATGTCTTGAAAAATGCAAATGATGGATCGGAGAATGTTTCTCTCTAGTGCCAGAAGATTGAGGAAGCAACTTAGTCGGTGGGAGATTTCCTAAACAAACCTGATTTCATTTGACTTTTATCTATTTTTGACTTTCTCCACTTTTTGTTGTTGACAAAAAGGGAGAGAACGTGCAAATTTGATTTATTTGACTTGTTTGACTTTATCTTTTGAATTTTGTTGAACTTCTGAATATTTTGTTATTCTATTTACCTTTTACAAGCAATATACTTTTGTGGTAATGATTATGGATGGATAGTTGTTTAAGTCTTGATGTTTGTCTTATCTTTTCAAGATTAACATATTATCTGTAGTTGCAAAATTGATGCTATCCAGATTTTAATCAACTTATGTTTATAAGATATCATGTATTGCTTTAAAGTTGTTTTGCAAATCAAAAGTTCTTAAATCTGCATGAGAGTTTTGTCACCATAAAAAAAAAAAATGGAGATTGTTGGAGAAAACTCCTCTAATATTTTGAAGCTGACAAAACTTGTTCAAAGTCTATTATGAAGAATTCCAGAATTCTGTGTCAAAGTCTAAAGACACCGAGACTCTATGTCTAAGTCTGAAGACTCCCAGACTTTAGGTTCAAAGTCTGCCCACACTGATAAAATCTAGACTTAATGCCATTGAAGAATGAAGACTTATCCCGATGCGAGATTTTGTTTGTTTCTTCAAGAGTTCGGTTCATATGACTTATGGATGGCTTTCTAATTGGATATATCACCTACAAGATTGATTATCTTTATTGGAATCAATTTAGATAAATCAGATCTTCTCGAATTTCAAGTAAACTTGGAAAGTATCTACTATGGATACTAAGATCCTGATTGTATGGGCAAACAATATTGACGGACTTTCATCTCAATCTTCAAACGACTCGAGATCTTCTTGATCGATTCTGTCGAACGGGTAGATTAGAAGAATTCATTTGGAAAGTGCCAACGGTCGAGAAGGCATGAATAAGTATTTAAGATGGACTCTTCAGTTGTTCACTAGTGTGCGTGAAAGAGAAATTTCAAAGTCTGAAGCTTTCCATTTGCTTGTTACTCCAAATATTGAGCTCAAAGTTGTATACAAAAGAGAGAAATACTTAGTGTGACTTCGTGAGAGACCAGTAGAAACTCTTCATTGTGAAGTCAAATATCAAAAGGCTGTAAAATCTCTTTTAATTCTTAGTGAAATACAACCAATAGGCTATCAGTATTAAGAGTGGACGTAGGCTTGATCTAAATCGAACCACTATAATTTATGTGTTCTCATTCTCTTTCCTGAACTCTTTTATTTTGTTCGTAGTTCTATTTAATTACTAAAGTCTGAACTTGCTCAAAATTTATTATCTTTCAAACTTTGTTTTAAAAGTGAAATATTTCTATTGTTCCTTATGAAAAATTGTTTTCACACCTATTCACCCCCATCTAAGTGTTCATACTAGCACTTACAGTGCTTGATTATGGAACAAAATTGTGTAGCACAGAATAGGACATGTCATAACGGTTTGGCCTTATAATCGAGACCCCTGTGAATATTTAATGAATGTCATGAGGTGTTCCAGTTATTGAATACATTTACTTGTGTGCATATGATATATGATATATACTAATGTGCATAAATGTGCTGAGGCGAGGTAAGTCCTATATGGTGCATGTTTAGGATGTCTTTGAGTGAATTATCGTCCTAATCGGGGTTTAAGGTGTTGACTCGCTAAGATTTTGTCTCACCCCATCGTGGTTAAAATTTTCGAGTCCGTAGACGGAGGTGCGCCACGTCCGTTTTGGGTGGCCACGAGAGGCAGAGACTGAGTGTACCCTTCTCCCTATCCATGGGACCACCTGGACCCGTGAGCTCGTAATGACAATTATTTGGGTCGATGAGGGCGTACCTCAATTGGTACCTCATCACTTCAAAGCGTGGTTCCATAATGGGCCTAACAGGGTTCTAGAGGGCCCCTTGGATGGTTTCGACAGACCTACCGTCGATACCGAGTTTGAGATAGTACTTGACCCCATTGTGGATGTCGATATTTTGGAAGATATTGCGGCAAACCAGGGGCCCAAGGCTAAAGGGCCCGAAGTAAAGGTAGCTAATCCGTTAAACATTGACATCCCAAATGGTGTTGTGGTAGACCCGGATCCCGAGTAGGTAGGGTCCGGGGTAGGATTGGCTTAGTAGCTTCTTTTGGATATAGACTCCTATATATAAACTTGATATGTTTATAAAGTGTGTTTTGTAAAAATTGGTTATCTTCCTTTTCTATCCCATGTTTGATTGATGTCCGTAGTTTATTAGTTCACTTCCGCATATACATAAATCGATTGGGTCGGCGACGCATCCTGGGAACATCGCATTTTAGTCGACTGCCAAGGGATGTGTACGTGCCCGAGATTCGGGGTGTGAACAAAAAATGCTTGAATCTATACGTTCAAGTTCTAGATTATGGTTGTTCTAATGCCACGTGTAAGTTGTGAAAGCGCACTCAAGATTTCCATAACTAGAATCAACAATGCATATAAATAAGTAAAAAGATTTGTGCACTTGATTTTATTTTATTTTTTTTGGTCAATTGTGCACTTGATTTAAAATCCATCATTCTTGATGCAAAATAGCAATACTTCAAAGCTCAAGTGCTTCTCCGCTATTGTCTTTTGTATCATTGGCTCAATGTGACTACCCTCACCCTTAGTGTTCTGTAAATGCTTCTTATATGATGATATTTGTGTGTTGGAATTAGATGAGAGACCTGATCATTATTTATAGAGTTTTCAGCTAAATCCTCTTATTACAAGTCAAGTTCAACTTGGCTCACACTAATCCGCTTAATATTAGACTAATTAAAAATATCTCACTTTACTAGATTAATTCGGTAAAATAGTAAATTATAGTATCAATTAATATAGCCCACGTCAAAAAAATTCTGACAATTCGTCCTTATATTGTTATAATGAATGATCCCAAAATGCTTATCGGTAGAAATCATCAATTTTCTGGAGAAGCAATTTTATGTGCTTTTTATTTAGACTTTTCTCATGTTTTGACCTCTTCCTACGCTGCAAAAAGGAAAAAGGAAAAGTTTAGATGTACATGATATCTAAAGGCTGGGGATCTTTAATTCAGATCGATACTCGATCATAATATCCTAGTTCCATGACTCTGAAAGCTTTACGCTAACGCCATCTTTAAAACATAGTACGGGATTGCGGTAGACATCTCCTATCTTGATTTCCGTCCACCTGTAAATAAGTAGACAGAAAAGAAGATCATGAGTCAACTGCCACGAGATCTCGGCCACATTTTCTTGCCAGAGACAACCAATATATTTGGAAAACGATTGAGAATTTGTCTACCTAAATTTTGTGACCAACACATGAAGAAATGCACATAAGAAGACTCGAGTGTATTCTGCACCCACACATTGTCTCATTCCTCCACCAAAAGGCGTGAAGTTCTGCGATATTGTGCCTGACTCAAGATCCTGATATGCAATGGACATCAAGATATGCCAAGAAGACGGAAAAATTCAGTCCATGAAGATTTATTGAAGAGAAAGCTCAAGAAATATCTGCTAGCTTTTCAAGTGTCGCACCTTCCAGCGCCAAGGGTTAAATTCAAGAGGATTCTCAAACACATTGTGATTGGTATGAAGAGCGGTCGTGACTACCATGATCGACCACCCTTTTGGGATCGTAAATCCTGCAAGTGCATAGTTTGTGAGAGTATATTGCTAATTGGAGTTTCAAAAGTGCGAACATCCATCGGGACCACTCACCTTTCACTGGGATATCTTGTAATGCTCTTCGGAGTACCCCTGGAACGGTATTTGCCAGCCTGAGTGTTTCATTTATTACCCGAAGTGTTTTTTTTTTTTCAAAGAGTACTTTTACATGTTGGAACATGATTGCATAGAAGGCGTAATTATATATATTCTTGTGAAGGGATTCTGCATCACCTGCATCGGGAAAGTCATCGACTTGTATTCATCCCAACAAAGTGCAGTACTTTGATGCTCTCTCTTTTCAAGGATCAGTTTGTGCTCGGCCTACGATGTAATCGTTGCCATTATTGAACAATTTTTCACAACAGGGCAAGTTCATACGCATTAAGTAAATCCTCTCACCCTTAATTCTACTAGGACTGCTGGGGTCTCAGACAGTAGCTTGAAGATCATAGCCAGCATTGTCGAAATAGACTCAGAACTTGCGAGGATGCCCACAAACATCATCTGAACTATGAAATCCTCTGTCAGGAACTCCTAATCGCGCATGCTGTCAATTGCCTGATCAAGAAAATCCACATTGCTTGTTTTCCCTGAATTGAGTCTCTCCCTCAGGATACCTTTGAGCATATCTATCAATTTCCTGTGTTCCTGGAGTGAAACGATGAATTGTCAAAAGATTAAGATTCATGTATTTGGCTCAAAACTTTTTTGTTTCCAAGGTTTGCCTTAAACTAATTTTCTACTTCATAGCCCATGCTTTCCTACTCCTTGAAGCCTATTCTGTCAGTCCTCTACGGCTAAAGAAAAAACTCAGATATACTATCTTTTTGAACCATTTAGGTGTTGAAGTTGGCACTACGGGCATTTCCTAACTGCAGGGGAAAATGAAATGGCGATTGAGATTTTCTTCCGTCGATAAAAATGTAAGAATACATAAGAGGTGTTGCAATTTTCAATTACCTTTAGGCACCTACGGTATCCAGTACCAGGGAAATTCAAGGGAAATGCCATGAAACCTCTCAAGAACCTGTTGAACCTCTCATTGGTAGCGTCTGCTGAAGCCTCATCAGCATCATAACTAAAAAGTTGCTTCCCCGCGTAATCGAACGTCATCTAAAAGATGGTTAGTTCAACAAAATAAACTTGTAAGCTCAATGAAAAAATTTCAATGCTGTAAATTTTAAAGGAAACATGCCCCAAACGGACAAACTAGAGTTTTACAGCAGAAGCAGCTTGTTTCACTTCGATGCACGGTTGGCTAGACCACATTCTTAGACATCTCTCAACCCATTCCTCTATTTTCTGAAGCAGCTTTTCTCTGAGGATGTCGGAGCCAAAGTGATTTAGAAAGATTCTTCTTATGTACTTGTGAACAAGACCGACTCTGCTCAAGCGGGATTCGCCCTCCATCGCAAGTATCTTGGCAAAGGTGTCAAAGTACCACATTTCAACGAGCCTCCCTTCTTGCTGAAGGATGTGATTATTAAATTCTGGGTCTACAGAAAAAATGATTGGCCGACCTGCTAGACTGGTTCGGAATATTGGCCCATACCTGAAAATAGAATACATTGATTATCACGTTAATTCTTTCAGGAAGCAAGAGAACCTGTTTCCTTTGCGGCAATCTCTATTAAGCAAACATCGTTGAAAGAGTGTAAGAATTGACTCAAGCGCTTTCTCATCGTTCAAGCTTCTCAAAATCCATTTATTTTTTTATATTGAACCTTAAAAGAAGTTCGAAAGGTCGTTATGGGATGAAAGCCAAAGAATGTTACCAGTAGAAAAACCAAACTCAACCTGAAAGATTAAAAACATAGAATACTCGATTTGTAATTATATAGTTGAACAGATAATCTTTTAGTGCAACACCATACCATTACAACTTGACGCACACGTGATATTCACAATAAGGTTGAAACCCAAGCCAATCTAATCGGGTTTTCAAGAGTCAGGCCACACAAGACCAAATTAATATGGACCCCGCAATCTACAAAGCAATGGGTGGAAGGATGTTACCTCTGAACTCTCTTTCTAATGAACGGATGAAGGTCAAGAGAGTAGCTTGGAATCAAGAGCTTAAGAGTCTCCCCAAGGAGAGGCAAACCCATTGAACCTGGAGGCAAAACTCCATTGCATCTGGGTTTTCTCCACTTGTAGACCCAACGAACATAGTACAATAAAGTCGCTACCGCAAGGCACAATGGAACCACCCACATTTTTCTCTTCAAGTTTGCGACTCTTCTAATCCTGCGAAGAGACCATACTTATAGATGTCTGACATGTGCATGAACCGTCGCACCCCGAAAGGGGATGACACGACCATTATTCTACCCAAAGGATGAAATCTCTAACCATCCAAATCTAACTTCCAAAAGTCTGTTGATATCACTATCGCTCTATTGGTTGCTAACGAAAAGACCTGAAAATATTGGGAGTGAGAGGAGTGAGCAACCACAGCTCAGTAAATAATACGTCTCTTATAAATAAATCGAGCAACTTATCAAAACCTCATATTCCAAACTCAAAGTATACGATACATGGTGAATCGCATATAAGTTGTTTCATTTCAAAAAAAAAATTACATAAATCAGAAATAATCATTTAAATTCACTATCAAAATTCAGATATTAATGATCAATTTCATTAGTTAATCTTTATAATTTAAAAAAAAAATGTCAATAGTCCATTCTATTGTCCAACTCGTACAACATTACTTCTCAAGGTCCTAGAGGTGGCTCTCACCAGGCTCACGACATTATATAGTATTTAGCCCTTGAATAGTACAAGGCCTTGGAGGTGGCTTCCACAAAATTCCTATCACCGTATAGCACCTAGCCCTTGACCAACACATATCAATGGTACAAGATCTAAAGGTAACTCTCACAAAGTCATGTGAATTTTGTCCCATAGTCACATGCGAGTCACGTGCTCGTAAGCATGCGAAGATTTGGCCGGCCAAGACCTGAAGGTGGTTTGAGATTAAAGTTACCCATTTCCAGCAGTGATGTAAGACTCCACGCCTAAAGTTTATCTAATAATGGATCTACTCTAATGACTCTTTTGAAAAAATAGGGCCTATTTGAAAATTTCCCAAACATAGAACACGCGATTCCTATCTTGCTTATGCATTTGAACAGATTATCTTTTAGCGTGACACCATACTATTAAAATTTTATACACACATCTGAAACCAAAGCCAAGCTAATTGAGTTTTTCAGTGCCAATTCACTTTGGTTTGCTTTCGTTCCCTATATAAGACCAAATTAATATAGACTATATTTCATCAACTCATGCACTGTACTCACAACTACAAAAGAAAATTGGAGGAAGAGACATTTGTTTCGCAGAAAATGAGTGATTTTGAATATATTTTTCTGAAAATAATCATTTGTAGCACTTACCAAAATAAATAAATAAATAATATTTTCATGTTCACGAAAATATTTAGACATAAATTGTTGTCTACAACGAAAATATTGTTCATTTATTAATTATTTTGAACAATATAAGTAATCCTTTTTAAGAAATATTTTCCAAATCGTTCATTTTTCGCAAAACAAACGGACCCTTTAATAAGTTTTGCTTTAGGCCGAGTTTGGAATCTAGATGGACGGTAACCCAAAAAACTGAACCAAGCTACTCATACTTAAAAAGTACCATTAATCTTAAGCAATTCACCACTTCTATAGGCAATTATCTTTTATTTTTGTATTAATATGTCCTTTATTTGGATACTTAAAAGAATGACATCAATTGAGTTTCAAATTCCCAGTCACTTCTTCAGGCCGGCTTTAGCACTTCCTCTCAAAAAGCAAACAGGTTAGCAACAACGTCATACATCACGTCATACATTCCAAACCCGCCCGCTGCAATCCCAACCTCCCCCAATATAAGCTCATTTGAACGCATGATAGGACTATTGAAATCCAAAAGACAAATGGAAGACTGATGTAGAAACGGCATACGGCTCCTATTACAATTGTTTTTAAAAAACATATGGGTGCAAGAACCAGCGGATCTGGTGGTACAATGGTTCAACCAGTCTATATAGTTAGACCAGGTGAACTGTCCAATTTAAGTTTAAAAAGGCATTCTAGAATAAAGGGTTGATATGTAGAAAACAATGCACTTTTTTTAATCACAAATCTACACAAAGTTGCATTGGTGATGTGCACCTTTATATATATATTTGAGTCTCCATCATCACATGTTGGCCCTTTATTTTATGAGAAGTCATTTAGATGCTTTGCTATCAGAGGACGAAAGAGTTGGTTCTAAAAGCAAAAAAAAAGCGTGTGAGAATTTTCAGAGGCAAGTGATCAAATTCTACCACCACCAAGGAGGATTTTCCTTTTAAGAAATCTGTAGATTGGTTCAACCAATGGAACTGGGTCACCTCCATCCTTTTACTAGTTCCAAGTCCATACAGCGTAGGGTGCTGAGCCAGACCACAAAGGCTGCGTGTGGGAACTGTTTTCCCAAGGGACTTTGGGGATAAAGGCCTTTGGGCTAAACATTTAGTATTTGACAAAAAAAATTTTACTCGCCTTCGCCAATCCTAAGGCTGAAAGCCTAAGGTAGGTTGGGAACTGCCTTAGGCTTTCTCGGCATGCCACCTTTGAAGTTACTAAAAATTTTCTTTCAAAATTGTCCTCTTTAATTTTTTATTTTTCTAGCTTTATCCGACAACTGTTCATCATCTTCATCTTCTTCTATTCTCTCTACTAAACACGACCAACATCTACGCACGGTTGTTGGCGAAGGGTAGGTGGTCCGACAAAGGGCAAGCGATGCAGCGAAGGACAAGTGGTTCAGCTAGGGTCCCACAACCCTCCGACAAGGGTCGCCGCATGGAGGATGCCGGCAACCTAGATCACGCTCAAATCTAGTCATGCAGATCTGGGTCGCAGTGACCAAATCGCAGGCGTTGGCGACCTCCACAACGTAGTGGGTTGCGTGACGACTCAACGGGTCATGCGACGGCTATGCGAGGGTCGCCGCAACCCTTGCCATGCCATGTCCTCTGCATGATGACCCTAGCCAAATGCTACCCTTCACCGCACCGCCTCCCCCTCATTGGACCACCTACCCTTCGCCAGCAACTATTAGCTCTTAACCGACAATAACTAACAAAGCCTTTGGGCAGCAAAACTCTCCTCTTTTTTTTTTTTCTTTTTTTTTAACAACAAAAGTCTTTCGCAAATTTAATTTATTCAAACACTATTTTGCTCAAAGATACTTCACAATGGACTTTTGCAAATACGATTTACCAAACACAATTTGCATTTTGAAAAACTCATTTAACTCAATGGCATTTACATTTTCTTAAGGACTTTCCCTAAAAGCCTTTCCAAACACACCCAAAGTCACTGCCACAACACATAACGAAACAACCCTCATATATATATATATATATATATATATATATATATATATATATATATATAATTTTATTTTTTCCTTCAAGCTAGAGACTCTTCTCAACTTGCAAGGAGACCATCTTTAAATGGATGCCCAACATGCGTATGAACGATGAAACAAACACCCACTCGAGAGAGCGTACTTCTGTTTTGAAAGTTTGACCTACTGCACCCACATCTGAAATTCCCCCATTGAATTTCTCTTGGTTTACAGCTCAAAAAAAAAAAAAAAACAAAAAATCTCTTGGTTCAGCAAAAGCGATGCCTTGTACTACTAAAACCTCAACTTCCAAATGAGCATTGGACTTTTCTTGTTCCTATTTTTTTACTTAAATAGCAAGCTTTACACGGGAAGAGAAGAATAGAAAAAAAGGTAATTTGCATTTAACATCGCAGGCGTTCCAAAATGGCGTTTGCGTGAGCATAAGATTTAGCACTGAGTAGTTGGAATTATAAAATATTGCCTAAAATGTAAACACCAATAGACAATTTTTTGGGTTTATTGTCTGTCAAAAATTATTTTGAAACAAACTAAATTTGAGAGATATATGTAATTGATTTATATTTATAACTATTCCTCAATTGAAATACCAAATAAAATACCAAATGGAGTTATCGCCGCTTCCAAAATATCTTGTAGAATTTAACTTTTTGCATTCCTGTGTCATTTTATATATAATAACGGATACAGTCCGGCCCAAAAAACAAACAAAAAATATTTAAGTCCTCGTTAATTCGCATTCCAGACCTTCCATGAGCCAAGCCTCATATCAAAATTAGACAAATAATTTTGTTTTTCTCCTGTTTCAAAGAGGGAGTTCGTTTGGCAGCGGCAGCAGCAACAAATAATCAGCATCTTTAAAGACAATTTTCCAACTGCGATTATGAAAATTCAAGGTCAGACTCGAAATTCAATGATAAAATTGCCCTCGTGAGAAGATTCCAAATTCAAGAATCGCTGACAAGATGCTAGGGGTGATAAACGGTACATCCTCAGCACTCGTCTGATTAGAAAGGGAAAATTGCATCTTAAACCCATGAAGTTAAACATGACTTTTGAAGGCAAAAAATTTGCCACATTCAACAGATGATAAAGTTGTAAACCTTCGTAAGGTATCAAAACTGGAGAAACATGTAAAGGCTAACTCACAAACAACGAAAGGCGTTCGATAAGCGCAAATCACGTGAATACCTAAGGGACAGCAGAATGTCTCTTTTTTTCAACAATAAATGCCTGCATATCGAGTAAAACAACCTACACAGAGAAAATGATATACAAGTATCTTGAGAAGCACAAGGAAGCAGAACTCTGGGATTGCTCAAGAAGGTATTTTGTGCCCACCCACTCATTCCAGGATGAGTTTCATGCAGAAGATACGCCGTAAATCTGCTTGTCCAGTTGCCAATCTTTCATATACATTTTTTGCCTTTGTTTCTGTCATCGCAGTCATCAGACATCTAAGGTTGCATCAAGGGAGATCCACCATCAAGATGTTGACACTTTCACTGAGCGACACCTGGAAACATATAGAATACAATGTCTGAGTGAAACTGCCAGGAGAAAATGCATTTTGGCTTTCATTTCAGCACGAAGGGACTAATAGAAGTTCTAGATCCGAAAATTATCCTGATGTTCATAAGGCAAATGTGGAACAAACATGAGATCAACCCCCGCCCCCAAAAAAAAAAAAATAATAATAATAAAATAAAAATAAAGGAGAAAAGATATGGATAATGACCAAACCTGTATCAATGGGACCCAGAAGGAGCACCCACGCTGCCCAATCCCATCTTCTGTCCTAAAACCGTAAGTTGCTCAATAAATTCCACTCCAGTGAGAATCTCCGTTGTTCCGTAAATTACATGCTTGACAGGTTGCTGGCGTTTTGCAAGTTCTTGCAAGCTTCCATACTCCACATAGTTGCCACCACCAATCATGAAAACAATAGCCTCCTTAAATGGACCTTTCAGATGGCTGCCACTTGTCCCAGCACCGGATTTAGGAGCACGAGGATCAAGCAAAAGGTAAGAGTCAATTTCTGGATTCGGTTTCCCCTCCATCAAGGCCTCCACAGTTCTTGTCATCACCAGCTGCTGGTCACTAGACAACAGATTCTTCACTCCTGCAGTAACTGCACTTATAGACTGCCCATAAAGTTTCTCAGCCCAATCAACAATGTTGCTTCTGCTGGCAGAATTTGCTGACGCCAAGGAAACATTCAGTGACTTGATCTTCTTTACATATTGAAATGCAGTAGTATCAACCTCTGATTCCTTCAGTGCTGCTTCAACTGATTCGACTTCCAACTGATTAATAGTTTCTGAGGAAATAAGATAGATGATTGCAAATCGCAGCTTATCCATCTTTGTTCCTTTCCCTTTGAGCACAGCCAGCAGTTCAGCCCGATCAACTCCTCCTCTGACCATCATGTCATTCTCTTTTTTGGCATAAGAATCCAGAGATCTCTCCTTGATCTCACCCAGCAACACTGTCGCAATGTTTGTGTGCTTATCAATCACCTGCTTTCTCTCTGTTAGTTCGGGCAAGGAATTGACAGCATTCATCAAATGCTTTGTGTTTCCCATCAAATCGGTTCCATCAAATTCAGCACCTCCACTTCCACCAGTTCTTTTATTTACCTCATCCACATCCTTCTTATACTTGTTCAGCTGGTTCTCAATTTCAACTGCAACTTCAGGAAATTCCAGTGAACCATTGGTCACCCAAAAAGGATCCGAACTATCCAACTCAAATGACTTCATCCCGCCCTTCTCACCTTGAACATTCAATCTGTTAAGCCTCAACCCAAGGACATCGTGAACAAGTGGCCTGTACCTAAAATCATGCTGTATCCCTACTGACAATTCAAAGTTCCTATCAAATAAACATAAAATTGGACGCTGAAACGAGCTAACAAAACCTCCACCCTCAGTAAATAAATTGTTCTTCGACAACAAGTGATCCCTCAGCCTCTGATCAAGAGCCATGGCAACCATCTCAGCAGGTCCACCACGAGGGCACCTAATTATGGGAACCACTGCAAGTGTGGCCAGAACACAGAACAGCCCACTAACAATCCTCTCCACAATCTCTTCAATCTCCCGATCCCCTGCCGACGGGTCATTCAACTGAACATAACATGACTTCTGGGCCAAAGAAAACAAGTCATCCTCCAACGTCACAAACTCCAGGTACTGATCATGAACCTTTGAGATGCGATCTAATGAATTCGAATTCAACGTCCCAGAAGCCAAATCCTCCAAAAGCGGGCGTGGAATCGAAGACGAGAAGTTGAGGTGGAAACTATCATATAAAGAGCGAGAAGCATCGGCGATGATCCTCTGGATATTAACTTGACTCGCTTGGACGAAATACACCGCGGGCACATCGTGGACTGGCTTCCTGTCCTTATCAATGAGGAAATAGAGGGTCACGCCGTGCTTCCTAAGATCCTTCACATGGATCAATGGGGAGAGTATGTTTTGGCAAAACTTGTCATAGATCAAGATCTTATACACTTCCTCATTCGCAGTCCCAGATGGATTCACAGGTTGGTTCAGGTTCAGCATCCGGATTATACATTCTGTGCGCACAAAAAAAAAAAGAAAGATTACGAATCAGATTCGCCCCATGGCAAACGCAAAAAAAAAAACAACAAGAGACCAAATTACAATCCATTTCCCAGGATTAACAATTAAGACTCCTCAGTTCCTGCTCCAGAATCTCTCCACAGATCAGACCAAAACACACTGAACAAAAAACAAGAATTCCGCCTAATCAAAAACATCCCCGGCCCTCACTTTAACAAACGAAAACAGGCAAAGCACGTGCAGCAGAACTTAGCGAATCGGATTCGGCGAAATGAGTGCTGCCACATCACACCGATCTGCCTAGGAAGAATGACCAAGAGCCTTTTTTGCTTACTTTCTCGATTTCACTTCCTGGTCACCGTCGCCTAGCTCGCTCAATAAGAACATCAAATCACCAGAGTCTATCGAAACCTAATTCCACATCACCGCAACCGTTTAACCCCATCAGCGCTCCACCGGGTCAATCTCAATCCACACGCAGGGGCCCCAAATTGCGCCCCGCATTTCACAACCCAACAGATCAGAACGCGCCATGATCGAAACTTTCGGCGCCCAAATCGGCGCCCGACAGGCACAAGCACCGCCCGCCGAGCCGGAACCCATCAACGAAAGCGACACGCGATCTGCCGAGGATTATCGGACCAAAAACAAAGCGCAAACGCAGAACAACATAGGGAGAAAAACAGTAGGCGAACTGAAGGGTACCCTCGCGTTCGCGAGATCGGCGAAGAAGGAGGAGCGAGTCGGACTCACTCTCGGCGATCGCCGCCGAATCAATCGATCGGGCACAAACGCCTACCGACGGAAAAGGAGCAGAGCTCGGTCGCCGACGTACCTGTTTGCTTCTGGCGGAGGTTGAGCGCCATGGCTGCCGGAGGCTGCGTCCAGCTCGAGCTCACGAGATGGAGAAGAGAGAGTGGAGATCCGCCCGCGCAGGATCCGATCTAGCTATGGAAACTCCACAACGAATCGAAGCGAGATCGAGAGATCACGAAGCGAGATCGAGAGGCCGCCGGATGGATCTGGCGCCGATTGCGATCGCTTCGTCGTCGAATCGGAATGCTTATGCTCGCGATTTGCGAAGCAGCGACCTTCTGCAATCGCATCGAATCGCTGCGAATTCGAGAGTCGCCGTCTTCCCCGTCGCTGCAGGCTGCAGCATCTCTGATCTGCAGCTTTAAGCTTTGAATGGGCCCGGCCCATTGTCGAATGGGCCTACGAGTTTCTCAGTTTGGGCTTTTCTCATGGGTTGGGCCTAACCGAATTTCTTTTCCGTCTTTTGAAACAGTTGCAGAAACTGTGTACAGCAATAGCGATTTTCATAATGACCGAGAGTGTCAAATGAGCGTTAGCGACACTCTATGATAGTACTGTCCCCAAAACATTTAATGAACATGTTGAAATGATGGGCATTATTGAACGTCATTAATAATTATATTATGATTACATTAGGTTCATGATTGGACCTTGGATTGCTTTATAAGACTTTTTACCTAGACCTGTTTATGTCTCTAGTGATTCACCTAGCCATCTAGACCCACTAGATCTGAGCTTTAAATTGGGTAAGTCAAGACAAGCAATTTCTTTCTAAAGTTTTGGCTCTAGTAACTAACGTTGACACGTGAATTTTGTTAATAATATCTTTATTTGGTGTACCAGAACCAATGATTTTGGTAGTGACCGAACACTAGGGAAAAGAAAAAAGTTTAGAGTAAATGTATTATATATGTACAAGTTATATTTTTTTATATCATAAAAAAATTTAGAGTAAATGTGTCATAATGAGTATAAAGTTCAGGATGAATGTATCATCGATACTCATTGTTTAGGATCTTTTATAGTTTTCTTCTCTTTTACTTAAGGCTATATTTGTTTCACTTAATATTTTCCATATTTTTTGGTGTTTGGGGAGTGAAAAATGAATGATCAAAGAAAATATTTTCCTATAAAAAAAAAAAAAAAAACACCTTCTTAAAATTGGGAAAAATGATGTCCATTTCTGAAAAAAGAAAATCATTTTCTCCCCCGCCTCTCATCCTCGTCTCCTCCTCCTTCCTCTCGTCTTTTCTTCAGAGCTTTTCCATCTTTCTCCCACGAGTCTTTCTCTCGTCTAACTCTCCGGAGCTTCTTCGTCTCGTCCCTCGTCTCCGGACCTCCTCCTCCTGCGCCACCGCCGCTGCCGCCGTGTGCTTCTCTTCTAGATAGCAAAGTAGAGAGGGCGCCCCCGCCGTTGTTTAGTCATCCTTCACGGTCCCAAGTCAATCATTGGGCGATTTGCTGAAGTTTCGTGTCCACTGATATCTTTGAAGTCCAAATTGTAGATCCAAGGCGGTTTCCACCCCCCTCGTCTCTGAGCAATTCTCCAATGTCGAGTGTAGTTCCGTCTTCATTCACGTCGAATCAGCTGTGTTTGTTGTTTATCTCAGTTTTTCACTTGCTCTCTGGTGGGGGTTGAGTTGAACGCATTCAACCAGAAGTAAGTTACAAATCATTCAGAAGTAGTCGCCTGTTGGGGCATACTTTCTACGTCGCCACGTAGGGCAACCGCGTGAGCACTTCGGCATTTTCATGATGAGACGAATGATGAACATGCAAATCTTTCTCCGCAACTTAAAGGCGGAGTTCACTGCATCTGGCCTATGGAAGATGATTCATGCAATGACTTCCTCAGATGAAAGTAATATGTCACGGTGATTTCAGTTCCTGGGATGGTGCTAGTCACCAAGCCACCTACTGAGTCATTAACTTCAACTCCTCCCCAGGTGTTTTGAATCTTGAGGGAAGAAGGTGAATATGTTCACATTTGACAGAGCCCAGTGTAGGGTTTTCTTTTTGAAAAGAAATGTTCGACTCTTCTCTGATCAATGGAAACTTAACGCCCGTCGGAGCAATGGAGTAATGGTCCACTTGCACAGCGTGGAGTTTTCTAGTACCTTTGTGGTGCAAAGTTTGTTGATTATCATTTTGGTTGGTTGGGTTAATGTTCACTTTGTTTGCTCATTTATTTATGGTCTATGGTGGCATATGGTAATTGTGAAACTTTTCAGCTATGAAATATTGAAAGCATTTGTTTGTCGTACTTATAGGTGTTCACATGATTAAAGGTTGAAGTTTGTTTGTGGGTTGTGTTTGAGTTGAGTGAGAGGTGAAGAGGGTTTGAAGGCACAGGGAAGGATTGCTAAAGTGGCTGAAACAAAAATGAGGAGCTGCACTTTCCCAGAGCTTAGCTGCATTTAGGTCAAATTCATTGGCACGAATTGGCTCTCTTATAGAGTGCCAGTCATAACCGGGCAGGTAAATTTGAAAAGCAATTTTTGGTAGAAATTGATATTTCTTAGTCGTTTCTGGCTCTTATTGAAAAGCAGCTACTTTGTATAATCATAAGCAAATATTTGTAGAAATTGATGTTTGCTGGTTCATGAGTTTAGTTCCACCTTCGTGTATGCTTTGCTTACATCTTTGAACCTGACCACCCATTTCTTGAGTGCATAATGTTTCTCAAGTTTGTGAATTGATGATTCGCAAATATTCCCAAATGCTGCTCTAAATTGATAACTCTTAAACATGGCAGCTAGAGTTTGTGAAACAATCTTCTCAGTTTTGAGTATAGTTGTGACTTGGCAATCATGTTTCTATCAACGTGTGTTAGAATTTAATAGGAAAATGGAACTTGCAATTCATTGTGCAGATGGATAATGATAAAATCCAAGTGGCAGTAGTGGGTGCCGCTGATGCAGCAATCATGATTGTTATCACACTAGTCATGGATGATTATAATCATTTTGAGATGGTCATAAAGCTGAGAAAAACGAAATCTATTAATATGTGACGGTAAGTTTTTTCATCACTTGTCATGGGCCATGTAAATGTAATTCTTTTTGTCTTCTTGTTTTATTTTTTTCTAGTGAAGGCAAAAGATTTCTAGTTCTTTTCCTTTCGTTTATAGCTCAGAGTGAGAAGTTCCTGCAATTTTAGTTGAATGCTACGGCACCGCGATTGTTACTGCTTGTATCTCTAGTTGGAATAATCCCATTAATAGTTTCCTTTATTCAATCTGCAGTTTCATAGTATTGTTTGGATGCCTTGTTCTATTGGAATTTTACTATAAATAAGGCGTGGGGGGGTAAAAATCGGATCTTCACCTACTAAAGTGCCAGCATAAGCTAGTTTGGTTCGATTCAGACATACCAATACAGAGTCTTATAAGCTGGCTTGTTATTTCAAATATGCTGCCTACTAGATTGATTGAAGGAGGGGAATCCTAGGAAGGGAATCCTTTTTTTAATGATGTTTGCCTTCTCTGTGGATCTTTCCCTGAATGTAGTAGGGGTCACTTGTTTTCCGTATGTGATATTTCTTTTGAAGTCTGGAGCATGGTCTGTAGTTGTTGTGGTATTCAAAGAATTAGGCAGAGTTGGCTTGAAGAGTGGCAGTGGATTTGGGTTAGTTGGAAGCGGAAAGCTATAGCTAATGTTCCTTGTAAGATTTCAGGTGTCCTGTTATTTATCACATCCAATATATGAGGAATACGAGGTTTCATGGTGATAATTTTCTTGTTTCTAGTAGTGGTTTTATGTTCAAAATTTGAAGATCTTGCCCTTTTCGTTTCGACTGAGTTATCATAGATAATTTGCATTGACAGGTTCATCCTTCACATGAAAAGAGGTCTCATAAAAGACAAAGATGTGCTGACAATAATGATAAATATGCAACACTTCCAAAACAACTTGGAGAAATAGCATCAACAATTAAGTCGTTGGGTCAAGTCAATGTCGATTACTCCAAACTCTACGACATGGTGATGAAAGTGGATGGATACAACATGGTGATGAAAGTGGATGGATATGATGAAATTACCCTTCATCGATTTTTGACTATCTAGTTGAGAATGACAAAATGGGAAAGGCATCCATGGTGAAAAGAGCAAATCTTCAAAAGGTGTGGATTGAGAAATTCCTAAGCAAAGGAGAATGAGCTTTCATGTCAGAAGACTTATATGTGTTCTATCTTTTTATTTTGAAATTGTTGGTATTGTGAGACTATTTTTATAGCATGGATATTTTTGGGCATGTATTTTTGGGAATTTTAGGGGGCAATGTCTATGCATCAAATACATGAATAGGAAGGAATGTCTTGTATATATCCACAAAATGAGAATGTGTTGTGTCTACTTCTTCCTTCCGTTCTCTGTCGTTTTGAACACTTTTACTTGTTTCATGTTTGTCATGGCCAACCTTTCTCCTATGGCGGATGGAAGATCTCTCATACACTTGTCCAATTTGTCTATATGTTTAGGTGAAGGGATGAATTTTAACGTCTGTGCATATCAATTTATTCACAGACCAACTTTCTTATGATTAAATGGGGTTTGAATAAATGAAATTTGACAACTTTCTATGAAAAAGTTGTTTAGTGTTGCTGGCTCACGACCTTGATAATGTTTTGCGCTATGGCTTAATGAACCTCAGGCCAGGGTGCATGGAGGCACGGGCGCGGAGTTTGGCGCTTGGCCTCGATGGACCTGAGCCCGAGCTTGAACTGTAGACCTGGATCCATAGAGGTTGGGCTCAAGACCCTTATGTCCATGCCCCGTCCTCTGGCCATCTATCCATCCAAGAAAAAAAAAAGTATTTTCCTTTCTAAACAATGGAAATTTTTTTCTTTTATTTTCATATTTCAATCGAACATCGAAAAATATGGTCATTTCACTAGAAATTGACTTTCAGATGATTATTTTCAGAAATGTCACATTTTCAAGGAAACAAAATGGAGCCTAAGATGGCAGTACTTAGTCACATATGAGATGGCTTCATCACACAAGGTATTACTCGTGATTGAGCACGGGTCTCCTAATTGCACCGAAGTTTCCTTAGATTGTGAAGAACTCACAACACACGAAGACGGCAACGACTACAACTCTACAACGAATGTCTGAAAGTGCTCTCGGTCAATTGGTTAACTAAATAAAGACCTGCTTTATTAGATTATTTGAACATTCTTTTGTCGTTTGTCCCACGGGTTCGGAAAGGCGCGCCATTTTTATTAAATTACGTGTGAAACAAGGAAAGTCTCAACAATGAGTTCGTAGGCATGGACATCTCATGGACTTAGGTTGTGTGAAGAATTGGTACATGTTTCCTTAGCGGATTCAAAATTGCGTACGTCCACTTAGTCAATAATTAAGTAGTTACCTGCAGCTGAGGGCAAAATTCTATTGTTCTATGCCAAAAGTTTGATTTCTCATCTTGATAAATTTCAATAAGTGATGGTAATAGGGTCAATGATTTTTCAATATGACACGACATGACATGTAGCTAAATAGTTTAGGTTGAGTTTAAGTAGGTTCACACTTATGCCATTTAAACACAATAAATATACATATTGTTTGTGAGTTGAACCTTTCGATCCATTTATGATATGTCAAGACACATTTAATTTATGATAGGTCAAGACAAATTGTTGTTGTTTTTTTTTTTTTTTTTTTAAATTGGGCTTTGGGCTCTTTCAACCCAGCTTTGACCAAACCAATTTGGTTTTTGATCAGGCCTAAGGACCGGGTCTAAAAACGTCAAGGCTCGTTTTGTTCGCAGACCCCTCGAGAACTTGCCTTCTGACACACGAATTTCTCCTTGACAAATCAGGGAGGTTCTCATGCACTTCGAGGAGAAAGTATAACTCACTACGGTCGCAATTGTTGGGTGCGCGTGACTGGGGATTCATGCTGTTGCTGCGACCCTCGCGATCTTCTAGTCAAATCCAGACTTCATCCAAAATGCGTTCGAAAATTGACTCTAATGAAAATTTTATAGGATCACTATAGGATGGTATAAAATTTAAATTAGTAGATAAATGCACGATTTAATATTTGATTTATCCAATTTTAGCATCCAGCACAAAATGGGATCGACATCCCTTCACTTTAACATTTCACAAAGATAAGTGATTTATTATTGGAATAAGGATACTGGGAATTCTAAACTTTGTCACAAAAGTGTAATTGAATTCTAAAACTTTTAAAAAGTAAAATTAAATTTTAAAACTTGTCATGAAAGTGCAATTGAGTTTTAGAACTTTCAAAAAGTGCAAGTCCTAAACCTTACCAAATTAATCCAATTAAGTCCTTCCGTTAATTGCAGTTTTTGAAAATTTTATGACTTGATTGCACTTTTCAAAAATTTTAGAACTCGATTGCATTTTTGTTAACAAGTTTTAAAACTCCCATTACACTTAACCCTTTATTATTAGTATCTAGTAGTGTTGTTATGTTTGCGAGAAGAAAATAGTGCAGTGATTGGGTTATTATTATCAGCCTACATTATGAAGCTCATACTACCTTCGTGAATCCTTGTGTTCCTTCCCCATTCCAGAAACATTTGAACGAGTATAAAAGGCCAGCAGTAAGTTCTTTTTATTTATTTTTATTAATTCTTTCTAATTCTTTGAGGTTCTGTTCAGTCACCTGGCAATCTAAACACAGAAGATGAGGTATGATGATTTACATGACCTTTGGAAGCTCCAGAACTCTATAAGTTACCTATTCAATCGTTAGGGACCAGTTGCAATCTCCTATGACGCGTATAATTGATTCTCAAGAATTTGAGGTAGCCAAAATTTATGAGTTGCGGTTTGCAGAACTCCAAATAAAGCCATAATGACATACAGAAGCTTAAGTGTCCCATCTTCAGGTTCGATTGGGCCACTCCTCTACTTTCATCGACGTTACAATTTATATTGCGTAGATTCAGATGTTCACACCTATCTTTTGTGTTTCATTTGTTTGTATGTGCTTTGCATATCATGCTTGGTATTTTTGTTTGCCATTTATGTATAATTATATTTATCCATATGCTCTATTGGTAAATGAGAATATAGGTTTTTTTTTTGTCGGTTCTACTTTACTTATACGCTAATTCTCACTCTCAAACTTTTGTCATGCCTCCTTGCAGAGCGTGGGAGTCGAAATCCACACTTGAAATTAAATCGTCCTCACCCCAACCCCTCTGAGAAGGTGGGGATTCAAACTACTCACCTCCCCCTTCCATGTTGAAAATGTGACAACTAGGACAAATCTCAGTGATTGAGTATATAGGGTTTCATTTGGTAGCTAATTGCAAAAATTCACAGTAAAAGAACTACTCACCTCCCCCTTCCATATTAAAAGCAGTAACTTTGTTTCATGGAATGGTTCAGACAAAATAGTGGCTAACAGGGAATCTGTTGACGAGAGAATAGATGTGATTTGGAAAGTTTAGGTCGTTTCCTTTTCTTTTTTTGACTGATTTTGACATGTTTGTTCTTTCTAGAATTAAATAATGCGGCTCGGTTTAATGGGGTAGTTGTTGCATGGGAACCAAAGCAAGTTATCTTGTCTAACAAGCAGAGCTAGGGGGACTCACATTTTAAGGGGATGGGTTTGAAAATTTGCTTTCATCTTTAAAAGAAAGCGGAAAGGACACGATTCGAATGTCACCCATCATTATGCAATTATACAATGAATAAGTAAGGAAATTCCCATACATTGAATTCTCGTTAAAGGATACATGTGTATAAAAATACATTGAAGAAGGAAAGAGACTGTTATTAGAATTTTTTTTTTAATTAGGAAAAGAATTAGAACAATTGGGGAAGATTTCATTAATCCTAAATTTGGAATCTTGATAAATTGATGCAATATCTGTTTTTTGAGCTGGTATAATCCATTATAATATATAAGGTAAAGAGAACCTCCTACTTTTAGGGGAACTTAATCTCTTTGTTTTTTCATCCTAAAATATCATTAATTACTTATATTGTACAAATGTTGACTCCATGATTAGATCCGTAAGTGAATAATCCTATGTAATCTCTCATATGACATTCAAATTTGAATCTTTTCTGTCTAACAACAACCTCACTAAAAACATTCTAAATCTTGAAATATGTATGTTTCTTTGTATATTTTGCATGTCTAAACAATAATTTCTTTCCATTATAATAATTCAAATATTTAGTAACAAAATGGTTTTACTTAATCTTTAGATTTTAATTTTTCGCATACACGTAAAGTGTTTGTTATCGATAGTTGTTCTGGTTTTTTCTATATATATAAAGAAAAACAATTATTGGCCGAATGTAATGCTATTGGTTGCTCTCTTTTGGTCCATAGAGAATCCAATCATTCCTGTGACTGGATGCGCGATGAAGATTGGGCAGTCACTTAAATAAATAATGTCGTAATCTCTCAATATGATGATTATATTTGTTGGGTAGTTTTGCCGCTTTCAGTACCTTAAAAGATCAAAGAAACTCTTCTTTCATTACATTTATATTGAGATCCTCCATTTGTAACAATTTTAATACGATCGACAGAAAGAGTGCTTCTTAGAAAATAGATTGAAAGGATTAATGAAAAGTTAAGCCAATTGCAGAAACTTTTATTCTTAACGGGGGCAAGCTGATATAAAGAACTTGAATGGTAAAATTAGAAACTCACGGAGAATCTAAACGAATATTTACCATTTTTAATGTTGTCAGAAGGATATTGGCCACAAATGATGACCTAAAGCTCACGGTCAATGCATTTTCTTGA
This sequence comes from Eucalyptus grandis, assembly GCF_016545825.1. Classification (NCBI taxonomy): domain Eukaryota; kingdom Viridiplantae; phylum Streptophyta; class Magnoliopsida; order Myrtales; family Myrtaceae; genus Eucalyptus; species Eucalyptus grandis. The sequence goes on from NC_052618.1 coordinate 38,426,388, forward strand.
CCCATTTAAAAGTTGGGTCTATTTTTGTCCAAACAGTAAAGTTCATGTTTTTTTTTAAGAGATTGACCCAACATGAAACTCTATATTGTTTGCCAAGAATACAATGGGTATATCTACTTAAAGCCATACCTTTTATATTTGAGATGAGTTCCTTCTTTTTAAAATTTGGAGGCCTCTCTCACTCATATCGCCAAATCCCATATGCCATTCATCAAGTGTTGCTTCTTCATACTTCACCTAGGAATTTTGACACCTAGGTAGCTTTTGGCAGCTAGGATAGCCAAGATAAGATTCAGGAGATGATAAAATTTATTATATCATGCATTTGGTACCTACTTAAAATAGGATAAATTCGGATATTAGGAGAATGTAGACCGGATGGGAAGGTGGAATAAAGGTGGATAGGATTTTTAATATCTATATTACGAAAATTACTTTTGTTGAATAATAAACTTCTTAAATTAACAAAATTAAAATTATTTGACCAAAAAAATTAAAAAAAATTAAAAATGTATTTCAATATATAAATAATATTTGAATTCTAATATAATAAATTCAAAAAAATAATTATTTTAATTTAATCATATTTTTATCTATATATTCGAATTTAATTCTATTTTAGAATGTAGATTCAATATACTTATTACATATTTTAGGTATTTTAGTATTTTTGATATATTAGTGTAGCTTACTATTTAATAAAATTTTATTAGAGAGTGATGGAAGGGGAAGAAATAAATAACAAAGTAGTCAATTAAAAATAGAGCTGAAAATTAAATTAAAAGAAGTAAATAGAAATAAAGTAGGCAAAAGTGTCGCCAGAGACTTTTACCATCTTTGTTTGCAAATTTTTTGGTTCATTTATACTAATGTACTATTTATATTAAATAATGTATAAAAATATATTTCAATATATAAATAATATTTGAATTCTAATATAATAAATTCAAAAAAATAATTATTTTAATTTAACCATATTTTTATCTATATATTCGAATTTAATTCTATTTTAGAATGTAGATTCAATATATTTATTACATATTTTAGATATTTTAGTATTTTTGATATATTAGTGTAGCTTACTATTTAATAAAATTTTATTAGAGAGTGATGGAAGGGGAAGAAATAAATAACAAAGTAATCAATTAAAAATAGAGCCAAAAATTAAATTAAAAGAAGTAAATAGAAATAAAGTAGGCAAAAGTGTCGCCATAGACTTTTACCATCTTCGTTTGCAAATTTTTTGGTTCATTTATACTAATGTACTGTTTATATTAAATAATGTATATGATATTATAAAAATATATCTAATTACAATCACCAAACAGTGGACATGATATAGTAAAATCCATGGTTTTTATATTCTATCATATTCAGTTCTATCATAATTAGAAATCTGAACCACCAAACATAGCCCTAGTGCCCACCAAACCAAGTTCTTGATGCCACTTGTTACAAAGCAAAAGAGTCGTTTATGAGAGTAGGATGTCCAATGATTAAACAAAAAAAAAAAAAAATGCCACGTTGGAAAAAGTATACCATGTCGAGATTAGGTGCAATCAATGAAATAAGCATTCCATCAATGACTTTTTCCATAATTAAGGATGCCAAAATGGCGCCTATCTTTTACCTTTTCTTTTAGTTGCTTTCGTTGTCTCTGTTTTGCAAAGAAATTTCCCAAAGCTCTTTCTTGGTGTCGCCTTTAGATTCCGTTGTGCATTAGAAACATCCATAGCTATCATAAGCTTATTGGCTAGTGCTGTTGGTTAGTAAAGTCTTAGTAAATTAAGGAATGTCTGAATTAAGAAGATTGTAGTCTATTGGCTTATATAGTCAATAGTAGAGAATAGTAACATATTATGCACTAGAAAGATGACATAAATATTTTTAAAATTTTAATTCAATGTATAATGTCGTCCCTTAATTTTTAATATATTCAATATGATCTATGAACTTTTGGTATATATTTACTTTAGCCCATAGATTATATGAAAATGTTCAATATTACTCAACTTGAATTGATGAAACAGTAACAACATTGGATGTTTTCATATAACTTAGGGACTAGTTTGAACAATTACAAAAAATTCAGGAATCACACTAATCAAATTAAAAATTTAAGGATGATATTGCACATGCAGCTAAAATTCAGGGACCACATTAAAAGTTTAGGGATAACTTTGCACATCGACTCAAAGTTCATGAACCATTTTATGTAATTATCCATAATTAGATAGACGTACCCTTTTATTGGTAAGCGCATGCTCCCTATCATCTCCTCACCTTTTTAAGTTACAGATATGTGTTAATATTAAGTCAAAATGGTTTAGCTTTGAGGTGGATTCGGCCAAAAGAAAAAGGAAGAATAGTTGGGAGAAAGAAATTAATTTACCCACTTTTCAAAACAAGCATGCACTCGGTGAAATTATTTAGTTGTCCTTACGGAGTAATGACCAACTTCACGCTTGCACTATATGTCAGAAAATCCAAAATGCTTTCAATCTATGTCTAGCTAAAAAGCTGGATAGAATAAGATCAGTCAACTATTTATATATATATATTAATTAAAAATCATAAGTAATTTCTTAATTTCCTAAAAAGATAAAATCGAAAATATTATCTCTTTCATTCGTAACTCGAGAGTTTATTTTCCACCTATATGCAGAAACATCATTGATCTACTTGAAATCGGTAAAGCACATAAATTAAAATTTAATTATGTGGTGACTAACTAAATTAAAACAAATAAGAAACTGGAAATCCCACAATTTGAAATATCATGTAATATGTTCTAATTTTCAATAAACAATTATCCTTGCGAAGAAAACTTATAAAAAAAAAATGCCTTATTTTGTCTAATTTAGTATTTGAATTATCATAGTCTCATAGGTAGCCCCATATTAAGTATACATCCTAAGAATTACATACATTATCATATACCTAGGCAGAAGACATGACAACAAACAAAAGTATATATTCCTACCTTCGTGAATTCACCACATTTGAATGTATGAACTATTAGGATCAGTGATTCCTCAACCATATATTATTCACGTATCACTCCATGAACCAATACACAATCACCCCTTTTAGGAGTATGATTACGCATTAGAAGATCTTACTAAAATATGAGACCGATATTTCTCAAACCAATTAAATCATTGAAACTCTCTCATACTAAGGATATAAACTTTATGCTCACATTTACCATATACATGTATTTTTAGACTAAATGACGGGGGTAATTTGTCTCTAAAATGACATGTCATACTAATTACATTGTTCCATCCACTCATACATATTAAATTTTATATATGCAATCAATGAATCATGCTCTACACATTATCTATGTGATGATACATGTGAGCTTCTAATCGTATTTTCGAAACAATAAAAAATACAGGAAAATACACAAAAATACCCTAAAAAATACATGTATTGTGGGTTTTATATGCAATTTCACATCTTTAAAAGCATCAAACACGTAAAATTAATATACCACAATGTGGAGAATCTCAATACAAGAACGAAAGTACCAAAAACACTCCAATCACGGCTCAGACGCGCTCGTACATGCCATCGGAATGCGCAGTGCATGTAATGCATGCACAACATGCTCGAACCAACTTAACCTCCCCAATCCAACTGGTTTGACCGTTCAACCGGTCAACTACACCGATCCGCCCAGTCAACGTCAAGTCCGGTACAATCAACGAACAACTAAGTCGGTTTGGATCCTAGGTTTGGGCCGGGTCGAACCACGTCCCAACTTCGTTGACATAAGCCCTAGCGAGAGCCCGCCTGAGGACGTGCAACGCACGCACTGCTACAATGCACGCATGGCCATGCATGGAAGCATGTACAACGTCCCCTAGTGTCTTGCGACCCCTCAAAATGCTTGTCTCAACGAGCTGTTTCCATTTATATGATCAAAATTGATTTTTACCGCACAAAGAATCATGAAAAATGCTCGAATCCATATGTTCAAGTTCTAGATTATGGTTGTTTTGATGACACATGTAAGTTCCAAAAACGCACTCAAGATTTTCATAACTAGAATCAAGAACGCATATAAATAAGTAAAAAGATTTGTGCGCTTGATTTAAAATCCATAATTCTTGATGCGAAACAGCAATGATTCAAAGCTCAAGTGCTTCTCCTCTATTGTCCTCTATATCATTGGCTCAATGTGACTACCCTCACACTTAGTGTTCCATAAATGCTTCTTATATGAGGATATTTGTGTGTTAGGATTAGATGAGAGACCTGATCACAATTTATAGAGTTTTTAGTTAGACCCTCTCATCCCAGGCTAAGCTTAACTTGGCCTACATTAACCAGCTCAATATTAGACTAATTAAGAATATCTCACTCTATTAGATTAATCATGTAAAACAGTAAATTACAGTATCAATTAATGTAGTACATATCAGAATCTGACAATTCATTCTTATATTGTTATAATGAATGACCCCAAAATGTTTATCGGTAGAAATAATCAATTTTCCCGGAAGCATACTTATAGAGAAGCAATCTTATGTGCTTTTTATTTAGACTTTTCTCATGTTTGACCTCTTCGTACGCTGCAAAAAGGAAAAAGGAAAAGTTTAGATGTGCATGATATCTAAAGGCTGGGGATCTTTAATTCAGATCGATACTCGATCATAATATCCTAGTTCCATGACTCTGAAAGCTTTACGCTAACACCATCTTTAAAACATAGTACGGGATTGCGGTAGACATCGCCTATCCTGATTTCCGTCCACCTGTAAACAAGTAGACAGAAAATAAGATCATGAGTCAACTGCCACTAGATCTCGGCCACATTTTCTTGCCAGAGACAACCAATATATTTGGAAAAGGATTGAGAATTTGTCTACCTAAATTTTGTGACCAACACATGAAGAAATGCACATAAGAAGACTCGAGTGTATTCTGCACCCACACATTGTCTCATTCCTCCACCAAAAGGCGTGAAGTTCTGCGATATTGTGCTTGAATCTAGATCCTGATATGCAATGGACATCAAGATATGCCAAGAAGACGGAAAAAATTCAGTCCATGAAGATTTATTGAAGAGAAAGATCAAGAAATATCTGCTAGCTTTTCAAGTCTCGCACCTTCCAGCGCCAAGGGTTAAATTCAAGAGGATTCTCAAACACATTGTGATTGGTATGAAGAGCGGTCGTGACTACCATGATCGACCACCCTTTTGGGATCGTAAATCCTGCAAGTGCATAGTTTGTGAGAGTATATTGCTAGTTAGAGTTTCAAAAGTGCGAACATCCATCGGGACCACTCACCTTTCACTGGGATATCTCGTAATGCTCTGCGGAGTACCCCTGGAACAGTATTGGCCAGCCTGAGTGTTTCATTTATTACCTGAAGTGTTTTTTTTTTTTCAATGAGTACTTTTACATGTTGGAACATGATTGCATGGAAGGCGTAATTATAAATAATCTTGTGAAGGGATTCTGCATCACCTGCATCGTGAAAGTCATCGACTTGTATTCATCCCAACAAAGTGCAGTACTTTGATGCTCTCTCTTTTCAAGGATCAGTTTGTGCTCGGCCTACGATGTCATCGTTGCCATTATTGAACAATTTTTCACAACAGGGCAAGTTCATACGCGTTAAGTAAATCCTCTCACCCTTAATTCTGCTAGGACTGCTGGGGTCTCAGACAGTAGCTTGAAGATCATAGCCAGCATTGACGAAATAGACTCAGAACTTACGAAGGTACCCGCAAACATCAACTGAACTATGAAATCCTCTGTCAGGAACTCCTGATCGTGCATGCTGTCAATTGCCTGATCAAGAAAATCCACATTGCTTGTTTTCCCTGAATTGAGTCTCTCCTTCAGGATACCTTTGAGCATATCTATCAATTTCTTGTGCTCCTGGAGTGAAACGATGAATTGTCGAAAAGATTAAGATTCATGTATTTGGCTCAAAATATTTTTTGTTTCCAAGGTTTGCCTTAAACTAATTTTCTACTTCATAGCCCATGCTTTCCTACTCCTTGAAGCCTATTCTCTCAGTCCTCTAAGGCTAAAGAAAAAACTCAGATATACTATCTTTTTGAACCATTTAGGTGTTAAAGTTGGCACTACGTGCATTTCCTAACTGCAGGGGAAAATGAAATGGCGATTGAGATTTTCTGCTGTCGAAAAAAATTTAAGAAAACATAAGAGGTGTTGCAATTTTCAATTACCTTTAGGCACCTACGGTATGCAGTACCAGGGACATTCAAGGGAAATGCCATGAAACCTCTTAAGAACGTGTTGCACCTCTCATTTATAGCGTCTGCTGAAGCCTCATCAGCATCATAACTAAAAAGTTGCTTCCCCACGAAATCGAACATCATCTAAAAGATGGTTAGTTCAACAAAATAAACTTGTAAGCTCAATGAAAAAATTTCAATGCTGTAAATTTTAAAGGAAACATGCCCCAAACGGACAAACTAGAGTTTTACAGCAGAAGCAGCTTGTTTCACTTCGATGCACGGTTGGCTAGACCACATTCTTAGACATCTCTCAACCCATTCCTCTATTTTCTGAAGCAGCTTTTCTCTGAGGATGTCGGAGCCAAAGTGATTTAGAAAGATTCGTCTTATGTACTTGTGAACAAGACCGACTCTGCTCAAGCGGGATTCGCCCTCCATTGCAAATATCTTGGCAAAGGTGTCAAAGTACCACATTTCAACGAGCCTCCCTTCTTGCTGAAGGATGTGCTTATTAAATTCAGGGTCTACAGAAAAAATGATTGGCCGACCTGCTAAACTGGTTCGGAATATTGGCCCATACCTGAAAATAGAATACATTGATTATCACGTTAATTCTTTCGGGAAGCAAGAGAACCTTTTCCTTTGTGCCAATCTCTATTAAGCAAACATCGTTTAAAGAGTTTAAGAATGGAGACTCAAGCGCTTTCTCATCGTTCAAGCTTCTCAAAATCCATTTATTTTTTTATATTCAACGTTAAAAGAAGTTCGAAAGGTCGTTATGGGTTTGGCCTCAACATAGAAAAATTTCAGTAGTTCAGAAACCAAAGAATGTTACCAGTAGAAAAACTAAACTCAACCTGACAGATTAAAAACATAGAATACTCGATTTGTAACTATAAAGTTGAACAGATAATCTTTTAGTGCAACACCATACCATTACAACTTGACGCACACGTGATATTCACAATAAGGTTGAAACCCAAGCCAATCTAATCGGGTTTTCAAGAGTCAGCCCACACAAGACCAAATTAATATGGACCCCGCAATCTACAAAGCATTGGGTGGAAGGATGTTACCTCTGAACTCTCTTTCTAATGAACGGATGAAGGTCAAGAGAGTAGCTGGGAATCAAGATCTTAAGAGTCTCCCCAAGGAGAGGCAAACCCATTGAACCCGGAGGCAAAACTCCATTGCATCTGGGTTTTCTCCACTTGTAGACCCAACGAACATAGTACAATAAAGTCGCTACCGCAAGGCACAATGAAACGACCCACATTTTTCTCTTCAAGTTTGCGACTCTTCTAATCCTGCAAAGAGACCATACTTATAGATGTCTGACATGTGCATGAACCGTCGCACCCCGAAAGGGGGGATGACACGACTATTATTCTCCCCAAAGGATGCAATCTCTAACCATCCAAATTCAACTTCCAAAAGTCTGTTGATATCGCTCTCGCTCTAATGGTTGCTAACCAAAAGACCTGAAAATATTGGGAGTGAGAGGAGTGAGCAACCACAGCTCAATAAATAATGTCTCTTATAAATAAATCAAGCAACTTATTAAAACTTCCTAATCCAAACTCAAAGTATACGATACATGATGAATTGCATATAAGTTGTTTCATTTCAAAAAAAAATTATATAAATCAGAAATACTCATTTAAATTCACTATCAAAATTCAGATATCAATGATCAAATCCATTAGTTAATCTCTATAAAAAACAATGTCAATAGTCCATTCTATTGTCCAACTCTTACACCATTATTTCTCAATGTCCTAGAGGTGGCTCTCACGAGGCTCACAACATTATATAGTATTTAGCTCTTGAGTAGTACAAGGCCTTTGAGGTGGCTTCCACAAAATTCCTATCACCGTATAGCACCTAGCCCTTGAAAAACACATATCAATGGTACAAGACCTAAAGGTAACTCTCACATATCAATGGTACAAGACCTAAAGGTAACTCTCACGAGATTACGTGAATTTTGTCCCATAGTCACATGTGAGTCACACGTGCTTGTAAGCATGCGAAGATTTGGCCGGCCAAGAGCTAGGGGTGGTTTGAGATTAAATTTATCCATTTCCAGCGGTGATGTAAGACTCCACTCCTGAAGTTTATCTAAGAATGGGTCTACTCTAATGACTCTTTCGAGAAAATAGGGCCTATTTGAAAATTTCCCAAACATAGAACACGCGATTCCTATCTTGCTTATGCAGTTGAACCGATTATGTTTTAGTGTGACACCTTACTATTACAATTTTATATACAAATCTGAAACCCAAGCCAAGCTAATTGAGTTTTTCAGTGCCAATTCACTCTGGTTTGCTTTCGTTCCCCATATAAGACCAAATTAATATAGACTATATTTTGTCAACTCATGCACTCACCCGCACAACTACAAAGGAAAATTGGAGGAAGAGATGTTACCTCCATTTGTTTCGTAGAAAATGAGTGATTTTGAATATATTTTTCTAAAAATAATCATTTGTAGCACTAACAAAAATAAATAAAATAAAAAGATTTTTTTTATCATCCACGAAAATATTTAGACATAAATTGTTGTCTACAACGAAAATATTTTTCTTTGATTAATTATTTTGAACAATATAAGTTATCATTTTTAAGAAAATATTTTCTAAATCATTCATTTTTTGCGAAACAAACGGATCCTATAATGGGTTTTGCTCTGGGCCGAGTTTGGAATCTAGATGGACAGTATCCCAAAAAACCGAACCAAACTACTCATACTTAAAAAAAAAAAAAAAAAACCATTAATCTTAAGCAATTCACCACTTCTATCGACAATTATTTTTTATTTTTGTATTAATATGTATTTTATTTTTTTTATTTTTTTGGTCGAATAATATGTCTTTTATTTGGATACTTAAAAGAATGACATCAATTGAGTTTCAGATTCCCAATAACTTCTTCAGGCCGATTTTAGCACTTCCTCTCAAAAAGCAAAGGGGTTAGCAACAACGTCATACATCGCGTCATACATCCCAAACTCGCCCGCTGCCATCCCAACCTACCCCAATATAAGCTCATTTGAACATATGATAGGACTTCCTCTCAAAAAGCAAAAGGGTTACCAACAACGTCATACATCACGTCATACATCCCAAACCCGCCCGCTGCCATCCCAACCTCCCCTAGTATAAGCTCATTTGAACCTATGATAGGACTATCAAAATCCAAAAGACAAATGGAAGACTGATGTGGAGAAATGGCATACTGGTTGGGGAGTGTTTATCTATGAACCTTAGCTTCTATTACAATTGTTTTTAAAAGCATATTGGTGCAAGAACCAGCGCATCTGGTGGTACAATGGTTCAACCGGTCTATATAGTTAGACCAGGTGAACTGTCCAATTTAAGTTTAAAATGACATTCTAGAATAAAGGGCTGATATATAGAAAACAATGCACGTTTTTAAATCACAAATCTGCACAAAGCTGCATTGGTTTTGTGCACCTTTTTTTATATATAGGGTTGTTGATTTGAGTCTCCATCATCACATGTTGGCCCTAATTTTAGAAGAAGTCATTTAGATGCTTTGCTATCAGAGGACGAAAGAGTTGGTTCTAAAAGCCAAAAGAAAAAAAAAATGTGTGAGAATTTTCAGAGGCAAGTGATCAAATTCTACCACCACCAAGGAGGATTTTCCTTTTAAGAAATCTGCAGATTGGTTCAACCAATGGAACTGGGTCACCTCCATCTTTTTACTGGTTCCAAGTCCAAACAGCGAAGGGTGCTGAGCCATCTTTAGATGGATGCCCAACATGTGTATGAACGATGAAACAAACACCCACTCGTGATAGCGTACTCCACCCACATCCGAAGTTCCCCAATTGAATTTCTCTTGGTTCAGCAAAAGCGATGCCTTGCACTACTAAAACCTCAACTTCTAATTGAGCAATGGACTTTTCTTGTTCCTAATTTTTTACTAAATATCAAGCTTTACACCAAAAAAGTAATTTGCATTTAACATCGTAAGTGTTCCAAAATGGTGTTTGCGTGAGCATAAGATTTAGCACTAAGTAGTTGGAATTATAAATTATTGCCTAAAAAGTAAACACGAATGGACAATTTTTTGGGATTATTGTCTGTCAAAACTTATTTTGAAACAAACTAAATTTGAAATATATATATATATATATATATATAATTGATTTATATTTATAACTATTCCTCAATTGAAGTACCAAATAAAATACCAAATGGAGTTATCATCACCGTTTCCGATATATCTCGTAGAATTAAACTTGTTGCATTCCTGTGCCATTTTATATGTAATAAAAGATACAGTCCGGCCCAAAAAACAAACAAGAAAAATTTAAGTCCTCGTTAATTCGCATTGCAGACTTTCCATGAGCCAAGCCAAATATCAAAATTAGACAAATAATTTTGTTTTTCTCCTGTTTCAAAGAGGGAGTTCCTTTGGCAGCGGCAGCAGCAACAAATAATCAACATCTTTAAAGACAATTTTCCAACTGCGACTATGAAAATTCAAGGTCAGACTCGAAATTCAATGATAAAATTGCCCTCGTGACAAGATTCCAAATTCGAGAATGGCTGACAAGATGCTAAGGGTGATAAACGTTACATCCTCAGTACTCTTGTCTGATTTGAAAGGGAAAATTGCATCTTAAACCCATGAAGTTAAACATGTGTTGGTCGAAAGTTAAACATAACTTTTGAAGGAAAAAAAATTTGCCACATTCAACAGATGATGAAGTTGTAAACCTTCGTAAGGTATCAAAACTGGAGAAACATGTAAAGGCTAACTCACAAACTACGAAAGGTGTTCGATAAGCGAAAATCACGTGAGTACCTAAGGGACAGCAGAATGTCTCTTTTTTCAACAATAAATGCCTGCATATCGAGTAAAACAACCTACACAGAGAAAATGATATACAAGTATCTTGAGAAGCACCAGGAGGCAGAACTCTGGGATTGCTCAAGAAGGTTTTTTGTGCCCACCCACTCTTTCCTGGATGAGTTTCATGCAGAAGATACGCCGTAAATCTGCTTGTCCAGTTGCCAATCTTTCATATACATTTTTCGCCTTTGTTTCTGTCGTCGCAGTCATCAGACATCTAAGGTTGCATCAAGGGAGATCCACCATCAAGATGTTGACATTTTCACTGAGCGACACCTGGAAACATACAGGATACAATGTCTGAGTGAAACTGCCAGGAGAAAATGCATTTCGGCTTTCATTTCAGCACGAAGGGACTAATAAGAAAGAAAAATGTTCATTCACAGAACTGATTGAACTAAGATAAACATTGACCGATCTGTCCTCAAAATTTAGAGTGGCTGCACAAACCTTATAGGTAAAGAAGGAATTGCAACTGCATTTCAAGTAGTCAACAAATATTGGATCCTATGTAACTGAAAACAGGCATACATGAACGATATTCCAGCATCTTGTTATAGTGATGGCAGTCATCTTAAAATGACACCATCTCCACCCAGAAATTTTCCACTATTTCCAGAACTTACTTTCATTGGGAAAACATATGTAAACCCTGTGTTTATCAAACGATATCAAGCTCAAAATAAAGAACCAGGCAGCCACTCTCCTTCCCCAGCCTGTCATCTCGCACGACACAAATACCCCAAAATCCAGCCTGGCAGGTGCGACGGCCACTCTGGTCCTCCGGAGCGGAGGCGTGGAGGAGAAGTTGGTCGAGAAGGCCTCTTGGTGCGTGAGCAAGTCCTCGAAGAAGACCCCAAAATCGTCCGCTTTGTGCGGTAAAGAATTGGAGGCCTTGGACGGTGTTTCAGGATGGCGGTGTTTGGATTCCTTCGCGAGGAAGGTATCAGATTTTTTTTTCTCCTTAGTTTCCTTTTTCCCAACACTCTTAATTTTTTTTTTTTTGATTGAGAAATACGATATACTATTGATTACTTAGTCATTGTTTGAGACGATTACATCAAGAGCATCGGTGCATAATAAGTCTAGAAAAGCAGGTGGGGGGTGGAACAACCAATTGGGGGGAAGAAAATTACACCGGCAGGCCTTTGCAAGCCAATCAGCGGGCCGGTTTGTTGTTCGACCATGGGCCAGAGAGATGACCCTGAATGTCTGCATTTTCGCTCGGGCCCGGTCCAGGAGAGGTTGGATTCGCCAGTTCACTTCCGTCGAAGTTGTAAGTCCTTGCACGAGTGAAGTGCAGTCAGTTTGTACTTCCAGAGAGAGTTCCACATGTGTTGCAAGTAGATCTAGGGTTTCAAGCAGAGCCAAAGCTTCTGCCTGTTCCAGCAATGTCGCCTCCACCACTTTCGCGAATCCATCCACCAAACATCCTCAATAATCCCTGCAGATGCACGCAACAGCAGCTCTGTTTTGTGATTTTCCTCCGGTCTCTATTTCCGCGCGTTGGGCTCAGCGAAGGAGGCGTCTATGTTAACTTTCAGCATATGAGGGGGCGGTGGTAGCCATCGATCAGGTTTATCGGTGAGCCTCCTTTCTTTCTCCTGTTGTTGGGTCACGAAATTGAGAGTGTCGTGGAGGATTTGCACCTGAAACACAACCTGCTACGGGTGCAGGGGACGCCACTCGAAGAGGAACAGATTTCGCCCCTTCCAAATGCTCTAGAGGATAGCCACTACCTGTTCGAACTTCTTCGCATGGTGAGTGTCGGTTTTAAGTTTAATGAGCCAATCATCAAAGCGAGTTAACCCATATCTTGATATCTTGATCTGCAGAGGTGCGGAACTCCAAATCAGGGTTGTCCATGGACAGAGTAGAAGAAGATGTTCAATGGTTTCAGCCTCTTTGCTGCAGATGGGGCAGATGGGATTCGGTACGATCTTTCTTCTATATAAGTTTTCCCGTGTAGGAAGAGCATTATGAGAAGCTTGCCAGAGAAAAAATCTGATTTTTGGGAGGGTTTTTACTTGCCAAATTTGTTTCCATAGATCTGGATTAATGTGATGCGATGAGGTTGCTGTTTGGCCTATACTTGCTGGATGTTTTCTGACTGTGTGATAGCCACTTTTCGCTAAGTAGATACCGGATTTGCTATGCATCCAGACTAGTTTGTCTGTTGAATCTGGCCCTCCAATAAGTGTAGCAAGTATTTCCTTAGCGATTCTATCATCGAACATCGACTCCACCAGCTGGGTTTTCCATTTGCTATTTCCAGGTTCAATTAGAGCCGCCACATGTTCTGATTCGTTTTTTGTTGCCGAACCTCCAATTGGACCACTTGTTATCCATTTATCTTCTCTGATTGATAGATTTTTGCCGTTCCCAACTGAGTACATAATGTGTGGCCTGATAGAATCCCTACCCCGAGTTATACTTTGCCAACCCCATGAAGGTCGAGATCCATGTCCAGCTTTCCAAAAGTCTCCATGAGGGTAATAGAGGCCTTTCATCACTCTGCTCAATAAGGACTGAGGATTTTGTGAGATGCGCCACGCTTGTTTGCCCAACATAGCTGTGTTGAAAGCGATTAGGTCTTTAAAACCTAGGCCTCCCTCCTTCTTTCTGATTTTCAAAGCTTCCCAACTCTTCTAGTGAATTCCAGCGTTTTTACTGTTTGTTTTCCACCAAAAGCTTGCAATCCTCCTCTCAATAGCTTTGCATATAGAAACAGAGATCTTGAATATGGCCATGGCATATTGAGGGATGGCCTGTACAACTGATTTTATCAAAATTTCCTTCTCTGTTTTTGATAACAAATGTTCCTTCCAGCTTTCTAACTTTCTATTTATCCTTGCAAGTATTCACGCAAACATGTCTTTTTTTAAGCAGCCCCAATCTGTTGGGATCCCTAGATATTTCCCTGTTTTTTCAATTTCTGGAACTCTCAATTCATTGGCCATATTGCGCCTCAAGGTTGGTGGACAACATTTACTGAAGTATATACCAGATTTGTTTAGATTGATGGCCTAGCCAGAAGCATAACAATATTCATGTAGAATAGTAGCCAAGTTTTGACACTCTAGGATTGAACCATGGAGGAAAAAAATTAAGTCATCCGCAAAGAGTAAATGTGAGAGGGTGGGACATCTACTATTAAGCTGGATTCCTCTAATAGTGCCATCTTCAACTGCTTTACCCATCATATAGGATAGAACATTGGCTACTAATATGAATAGATATGAGGAGAGAGGATCACATTGTCGGATTCCACGTGTAGGCTTGAAAGATGGTAGAGATTCCCCATTAAAATTCACACTGAAAGTAACAGTTGAGACGCATTGCATCACCCAATGTACCCAATGTGCGCAGAAGCCCATTTTGGTTAGACATGCACTAAGAAAATCCCATTCGATTCTGTCGTACGCCTTCTGCATATCTAGCTTTAAGAGTGCTTGAAACTTCTTTTTTCTCTCCCGGGTTCATAATCTGTGAAGAACTTCATGTACCAGCATTATATTATCTTGTATCAGCCTTCCTTCCACAAATGCACTCTGCTCTTCAGCAATTAGAGTTGGTAGCAGGGGTTTTAATCTATTTGTCAACACTTTTGAGATAATTTTGTAAACGAAATTACACATGCTAATGGGGCGAAAGTGTTCCAACTTTTCTGGATTTGGAACTTTGGGAATGTTGGGAATGACTGATCCCCGAAATACCGGATTCGACACTAAATCGAACCCCTAAATCAATGCGGAAGACGAAGCCTGGGAAAACGAACATGCATCACCGATCCTAAAGCACACCACGGATTCGAGCGTACCTTTTAGCCACAGATTAAACACCGACGTTGATGGAGGAAGAGAAACTAAGCAATTCGATCCGATGAAGCCTTGAAGGGAGAAAGAACAAGCCGTATGCTTCTCGTCTTTTTTTTTCCGGGGAGAGAGAGCGTGGAGAGAACGTACGTCTTTTCTTTTTCTAAAAACAACAGTATCTTTTTCTCTCTCTCTCTCCTCCCTTTTATACCTCTCTCCTTCCACGGGCCCTATTCCCATGGGCCGAGCTTTTTGGGCCCAACTTGGGCGGACGGGCCTTAAGCCCATCTAATAAAGCTTTCATCTCCCACTCGCACATGGTGGGCCGAACAGGATTCTCTTTACCTCTCTTCAATATTCATATTGGTGAATAATCCGTGCGACCAACATACTTTGAGAGCTCGTTGCTATACATCTGTTAGGAATATATAGCAGCTCATAATGGGCGTCACACTCCGAGTAGATTTAGTATGCAGTACCCTAGATCGATCGATCACAAGTTATATCTCTCTTGATCTCTTTTAAACATGATATGTATACTGTATTCACAATTATAATTATTACAAAAACAATCATAATTGGTCGACCAGTGAATACAAAAACTACAATGTGATTCTCCAAAATCGATCTTCCTCTTTCCTTCAAACTCTCAATTTCAGTCCAGTTTGCTTTTCTAGAAATGCCCCATTAGATCGAATCATCTCATGACCATTGGCAACACCCTAAGATAGCAAACACTAAATAGAAATCTTGAGAATAAGTAAGAGTCCTGAGGGGACTAAAAATTGAGGAACTCTTTTCCTCAAGAGTCTCACACGTCATAAAAGTTGAGATCAAACTTTTTGCCACTCTTATTGGTCGTCTCATGCATACGTAGTATGAAATACGTATTACGGTATTAACTCCTTTCCCATGGAGCGTATGTCTGCACTTTTCAATACCGTACAGATGATAGTTCAGACATACCTAATGTCTAACTTGAGTTCACATATCTACTCAATCACAAAATTCATCAGAACTCACATCTGGCATCATAGAAAGATAAACTAAAATATGTGGGGTATTTTACTTTCGGACATCGTAAGTATTATGTCCTCATCTTAACACTTAGTTAAGGCGACATACGTATTTTAAGCTTGAGCTCTCGATTATCACCTAGATAATAAGCTTAAAATCAGTCTCATCTCTATTTATCACACAGTAAACAGAGGCGATTACCCGTGTGAGTGGGTTAATCTTATATCTGTCCGACATACTTCTCAACTTAAAATAATGCACTGAGCATTAAGATGCATAAAAATCATACAAAGATTCATAGGCATTAATCAATGAAAAACAAAATTTCATAAATGTGAACAACTCAGGGAAATTACAATTCAGTACATCAAACTCTACGCAATCCTAGAGATTTTACATGACCATAAAACACATCTCTAGGTATTGGCTTTGTCATAGGATCTGCTACCATTCTATGCGTAAATATGTACTGTAAGTTCACATCCTTTCGTGCAACCATATCCTTGACAAAGTTATACTTGGTATCTATATGTTTGGTCTTGCCATGATACTTTGGATCTTTGGTGTATGCTATAACTACTTGGCTATCACAATTAACCAATAATTGATTTTCAGCTTTCTCAATAAAACCTAAATGATCCAAGAATCTCTTAAGCCAAACTGCTTCTTGTACTGCTGCTGATAATGCCACGAACTCAGCTTCCATCGTGGATAAGGCTATGCATGTTTGCTTCTTACTACTCCATGATATGGCGCCATTGCTCAGAAGAAAGCAAATCCCGAGGTAGATTTTCTTTCATCTAAATCTCCTCCCCAATCAGCATCTGAATAGCCTTCAAGTCGCAGATCCTTTCCTTGGTAATTCAACTTGTAATCAGCAGTTCCCTTCAGATACCTCAGCATTCTCTTAACAGCTTTCCAATGTGCTGGACCTGGATTTGATTGGTATCTACTCACCATTCCAACTGCAAAACATATGTCGGGTCTTGTACACATCATAGCGTACATCAAGCTCCCAACAGCACTTGCATAAGGAACATGTTTCATTTGTTCCTTCTCTTGTGGAGTCTTTGGACACAGTCTATGGCTCAATCCTTCACCTTTTGCAATAGGAGTGTCTATGGGTTTACAATCTTGCATACGAAACCGTTCTAGAACTTTGTTTATATAAGTTTCTTGCGAAAGAGACAACGATCTCTTCGAACAATCTCTTGAAATCTTAACTCCAAGAATGTATGCAGCCTCACCCATATCCTTCATCTCAAAGTTGGAAGACAACCAACTCTTGACGGTCTTAACAAACTCCATATTGCTTCCGGCAATTAGTATATCATCAACATATAATGATATGATCACAAATTGATCCTTGGATCTTTTGATATATACACAATGATCCTCATCAATCATCGTAAAATCATATGCCATTATGGCATTATGAAAACGTATATACCATTGTCTTGATGATGCTTAAGACCATATATCGACCTCAAAAGTCGACATACTTTTCTTCTTGGCCTTTCACTATGAAACCAACATGTTGTTCCATATATATTTCTTCCTCTAATTCTCCATTGAGGAAAGCAGTCTTTACATCCATTTGATGTAATTCAAGATCCGACTAGCCACTATTGCCGAATAATGCGAATTGAGGTAAATCTCACTACAGAGAAAACGTATCTTCATAATCAATTCCTTCCTGTTGATTATACCCCTTCGCCACAAGGCGAGCCTTATGCCTTTCAATCGAGCCATCAGCCTTTCGATTTATTTTGAGAACCCATTTGTTCCCAATAGCTCTGCGTCCCTTTGGCAGATCAACCAATTCCCAGACTTGGTTTGATTTCATTGACTCCATTTCCTCTTCCATTGCATTGATCCATTTTTCCTTACTAGGGCAATTCAGAGCCTCATTAATATTTCTTGGCTCATCCTCATCTTGTGGAGCAACCATAAAAGTTTCCCCTTCAATGCCAAAACATCGACGGGGAATACTTTGGCGACTTGTTCGCCTAATGGGAGATTGTACACTTTGCACATCATTTCCCATTATGCTTCCACTTGGATTAGGTAATGATGTCGTCTCATCAAGTGGTTGCAATTGAGAATGAGTTGAATTCAATTCATCACTTCTCATATTACTCCCACTTGGATGAACTCCACTAATATCATTATCCTGATCCAAGGTCTCAAATAGGGAACAATCTTCCCATATTTCGCCCTTCTTAGGAAATTCATCCTCTAAGAATGTGACATCTCGTGATTCAAACTCAGTTATACTCCCACTTTCCTGCTCACCTATGAACACATATCCTTTCGAGTGTGCAGAGTACCTTATAAAAATACTCTTCTTTCCTCTGGGACCCAGTTTCCCAAACTTGTGAGAGGACTCATGTGTGTAGGCAGCACAACCCCATGGCTTAAGAAAACTTAAGTCCGGTTTTCTACCTGTCCATAACTCATATGGAGTGGAAGTAACTGATTTGGAAGGCACACGGTTAAGTATATAGGCAGCAGATTAACAAAGCATCACTCCAAAAGGTAATGGGTAAGTTAGCATGCGCCATCATGGACCTAACCATTTCAAAAGTAGGGTTCTGTTTCTTCTCTCTCGCAACACCATTTTGTTGAGGAGTATATGGAATAGACAACTGTCTTTCTATTCCTTTTTCATCACACAATTTTCTGAACTCATCGATAAATATTCTCGACCTCGATCGGATCTCAATGCTTTTATTTTCTTGTCTAATTGATTCTCTACCAGGTTCATGAACCTTTTGAAACAACTTATTGCTTCAGATTTATGAGAAATCAAATAGACATATTCAAATCGAGTGTAATCATCTATAAAAGTGATGAAATAAACAGCCCCATGCCTTCCTTTCACATTCATTGGACCACAAATATCAGTATGGATTAAATGCAGAGGAAATTCAGCTCTTTTTCCTTTTCCAAATGGTTTCCTTGTCGTTTTCCCTTCTAGGCAATGCTTACATATGGGCAAATCGACTTTTTTAATATTGCCCAACAAGCCCTCTTTGGCTAGTCTATTCATACTCTGTTGGCCAATGTGACCAAGTTTAGCATGCCACACATTCACATCATTATCATATTTATTAGAAGACGTGAGAAGGGAATAACAGACATTAGTATTAACATAATCAATATCTAATACAATAAAACCATTCAGAAAATAACCACAACCATAGTAATTTGTATCCAAAAACAAATTCACACCTCTATTACGAAGTTCATATTAAAACCTAATTTAACCAACACTAATACAGACACTAAATTCCGACAAATCTCCGGAGCATACAGCACATCATGAAGGAACAAAGTGCGTCCACCACGCATATTTAGTTGGCATGTGCCAATTCATTTCACTTCAGCTCTGGAGTTGTTTCCCACATAGATCCACTTAGTTCCAGTTGGTACTCGTCGGAATTCCACGAAGGATCCTCTATCCTTCGCTACATGGTCCGTCGCTCCCGAATCCACAGTCCACAAAGGATTAGACTCAGTTAAGAAAAAAAGAACTCGACACAAAAGTAAAGTTCTGAAAAGTACAAGGGGTGCATACCTTCTTTGGCTCACGACAGTCGCGAGCATAGTGACCCTTCTTGTCACAGGTTGTAGCATTTCACCCTTGCAAGCTTTTTCATGCGGGGACGCTTCCCTCTTTCATGTTGGTTAAACTTGGGTTTCTTCCCTGAAGGACCTGCTTCTTCCTTGCCTTTTCCCTTATCAAACCAGTTAGGGCGCTTGCGCTTGGAGCTCGAAGCTCCATTTGAGCTAGAACTAGCATGATAAAGTTCAGCATCCGGCTTAGT
Source organism: Eucalyptus grandis (assembly GCF_016545825.1). NCBI lineage: Eukaryota > Viridiplantae > Streptophyta > Magnoliopsida > Myrtales > Myrtaceae > Eucalyptus > Eucalyptus grandis. The sequence continues at coordinate 38,446,160 of NC_052618.1, forward strand.
CGCCAACAAGCGGTCCTCTTCCAGCTCAAGATGACGCATTGCATCCTCAAAGGTTTTGATATTTTCATTATGAGTCAGGTGCACCTTCATGTGCTCCCAACTCTGAGGCAAGGAACGAATCACTGCTTGCACCTGCTGCTCATCTGTGAGGACGTGGCCAGCATCTCTCAGCTCAGTTATCATGTTTGACATCTTTCTAAGATGTTGCTTCATGGTCTCGACCATGAGGTTTCTTATAAGAGTCAAACCCGATAGTGAGCCGCCTCGCCTAGTCACCGAAGTATGACCAAATCTAGCGCCAATGCCTCCCACATTTCCTTGGCATTGTCAAAACGCCGAAACTCTCGCATGACATCATTTTCCATGCTGCTCAGCAACGTGATGCGAGCTAGAGAGTTCATTCTTTCCACGCAGAAAAAGCTTCTTTGTCTCTTTTGTGTTGTGCAATGGTTCCCTCTTCGGGTTCTACCATGGTCATGACAAGAGCCTCAAGTGCTTCTTGCTTTTCCAGCAATACATGGATTTTCATTTGCCAAATTTCATAGTTGTCTCCATTGAGCTTTTCACCTTTGTTCAGCTCGGCAACTATGCTCTTTGTGGTCAAGCCATTGATCCGAACAAATCGACAAATATGCACGAATTATTAATGCCTATCATTTATGCATCCCTATTTACATAAACCCATCATATTAATGAATAATTTCAAGTAAGGTTTTAGAATCAAAAGGTCACTATGTTTCCAATCATCCTCCAAAATCCTAAATTAAAACTATCATCAATATAATTGTCTTATGCAAAATCAATTCTATGAAGCTACAAAAACTTCTAAAACTACCCACGACTAATTACCCACAAAGAACCAGCAATAAATGCAGAAAGCAATATATAATAGAACATCCAATAAAAACAATAATGCTTTCAATTAACACAATTATGGAGTAATCATTACATAATATGTCCACAAATCACACTTAACACATATCACCCAATACAACTAACACCAAGTCAAGACACGAACCGAGAAAGATCCTCTTTTGTTCAATTTCTTGATCTTTTCCCTTGAAACAATACAATAATATTCATTTACAAAATCCATCACAATTTTCTTATAGGAAGCACTCCGTTGACATCCCATATGCGATTCAACACATCTTGCCATTCGGGTGGAAGAGTGTTTATGAAAAATCGTACCATCTCTCGATGTGACATAGGATGACCATTCCATATGACTTGTTGAATTTTCCTGTTGACTTCAAGGACATGATCAATTAAGTCACCTCTCTCCCATCGATGATCATCCGCCAGCTCTATCAACTTAGACAAATTTATCCTTTTGTTCACTTCCAGAATCGCGCGAATAGGTGTGCGCAACCTCGTGGGAGGCATTGTTCCCGCAACAAATGCAGAACAAATAAGGGATCACATTATAATCCATATAGACTTAATTGAAAAAGAAACACATTCTTTTTTTTTTTTTTTTTTTTTTTTCGGGTCAATGGTCAAAGTCAATGGTCAACGGTCGTCGGTCAACGTGGTCAACGGTCAACGGTCGTCAACGGTCAACGGAGGTCAACGGTCAACGGTCGTCAACGGTCAACGGAGGTCAACGGTCAACGGTCGTCGGTCGTTGGACCGGACAGACCGGTCAGGCCGGTCGGGCCGGTGGGCCCGGTTCGCACGAACCGACGGCACGTGCCGTGTGCGTGCGCGGGCTGACGTCACGCAGACGTCAGCCGGCACGTGCCGCGCGCGTGCCGGGTCTCGCGCGGGTCGGGTCGGGTCGTCGTGCTGATGTCATCGATGACGTCACCCTAGCGGTTATTGACCGTTGGGTGACGTCATGCGATGTCGCACGCGTCGGTCCGCGGACCGGCGCGTGCCGGCTCGCCGCGGGCGGTGCGCACGCGCCGGTTCGCGAGCCGGCACGTGCGCGCGCACGCGCTGGGCGAGCCAGCGCTTCCAGGCGCGTGCGGAGTCTCCCGGCGCCGCACAACCTGTCCCCGGACTTGTCTCGACGTCGCCTTTCTCCCCATTTTTTCAGAAAACAGTTTCGACATACGAAAACTCAGTAAAAAGGCCGAAGAACGCTCGGGTGTAGGGATTTTTGTCCCGATCCGTACGGCCGAAAGTTTCTTCGCGAAAAAACAATCAAAGAACATGAAATTGATCGGGAAAAACATGAAAGCGGGCTCTGATACCAATGTTGGGAATGACTGATCCCCGAAATACCGGATTCGACACTAAATCGAACCCCTAAATCAATGCGGAAGACGAAGCCTGGGAAAACGAACATGCATCACCGATCCTAAAGCACACCACGGATTCGAGCGTACCTTTTAGCCACAGATTAAACACCGACGTTGATGGAGGAAGAGAAACTGAGCAATTCGATCCGATGAAGCCTTGAAGGGAGAAAGAACAAGCCGTATGCTTACTGTCTTTTCTTCTGGGAGAGAGAGAGCGTGGAGAGAACGTACGTCTTTTCTTTTTCTAAAAACAACGGTATCTTTTTCTCTCTCTCTCCTCCCTTTTATACCTCTCTCCTTCCACGGGCCCTATTCCCATGGGCCGAGCTTTTTGGGCCCAACTTGGGCGGACGGGCCTTAAGCCCATCTAATAAAGCTTTCAGGGAATAAGGGTGATAAGCGTGCTGTTCATAGCTAGATTGAGATAGCCCGTGTTAAAAAAACCTTGTATCTCTGTATAAATATCCTAAGAAATGTCTGGCCAGTGAGTTTTGAAGAAGAGACCATGCATACCATCCGGTCCTGGGGCTTTATGGGCTCCTAATTGTTGCATAGCTTGCGTGATCTCTTCCATAGAAACAGGTTCTACTAGTAGTTGGTTCATTCCTACATTCACCGAGGCTGGTATTTGTTGTAGAAGGGGCTGAAAGTTGCGTGGCCCTGCTGATTCATACAACCTTTTGAAATATGTATTTGTCATTTCTTTCAGTTGCTGTTCATTTCGCACCCATTCATCTTCTGAATTTTTCAGCAGCGCAATCTGGTTTCTGGTTCGTCTTTGAATGGTTGTAGCATGGAAGAATTTGGTGTTTTTATCTCCCCAAGCTAACCACTTAATTCTAGAACGCATCCCCCAGTACATTTCTTCTTGTTGCCACAACTGTTCAATTTCTTTTGTTAGTTCCTTGGCTGCCTTGCTTTCTTGAGGAACCCCTGTACCATTCATTAGTTTTTGTAGTTCACTATTCAGCCAAGTTAGCCTCTTCTTTGCATTAGTAAATTTTCCTTGGCTCCATTTTACCAACTTTTTTGCCACATTCTGCAGTTTCTCAACCACATTGAGCTTATGGGAATCAGGATCAGCCCAGGTGTTCCTGACAAGGCTCTTACATTCCTCCTCCTCTGCCCAAAAGGCTTCATACTTAAAAGTCTTCCTCTTCCTCTTTTTTTGTGGACAAGTAGATAGAATAATTGGAGTGTGATCAGAGCCAATTGCTGGTATGGCTATACATTCTGCTTTGGGATATTTAATTCGCCAATCTGAGTTGCATAATACTCTGTCAAGACGTTCCTTGATCAGATTTTCTCCTTGTCTCTTGTTTGTCCAGGTATATGCGCACCCCTTGCATTCCATATCCAGCAAAGAACAGTGGTTAAGGAAATCCCTGAAAGCTACAATCCAGTAATTTTCAACTCTTTTCTTGCCCACTTTTTCCCATTGATATAGAATTTCGTTGAAGTCCCCCATACACAACCATGGCAGATGATAAAGATTACTCTCTCTATTAATATGCTCCCATACAGTATTCGCTCCTTAAAATCATTCGGAGCATGTATAAAAGAGATATGCATGCGCTGGTTGCTAGTTGGCAGATGGCATTGGGTGAAAATAACATGTTCTGTGAAGGAATCTATGGTTAGGATTACCTCATCGTCCCAAAATATTGCTAATCCCCATGCTGTTCCCTTTGGATTTACTATAAAACAATGCTGAAAGCGGAGTCTCTACCTCAAATTTAACACATTCTGCTCCTGATTTTTAGTTTCCATAATAAAGATAATATTGGACCTTTCTTGAGTCGTTAAGACCCTTAACGCTTGAACTGTCAAGGGGGTGCCCAGCCCTTGACAGTTCCAGCTCAGTATCTTCATGGATGAGTTGGTGGCTTATTAGGGCTAGCCACCAGAGCTCATTGAACAGATTTTTTTGCCACACGAATAAGAGTTTCAACTAGCTGGGTAGTGTCGACCATTATTGATTTTGATGATTGAGCACCATAGGGACAGAATCTTTTTCCTTTTTTTGAGGAGGACAGCTTAGTACTTCTTGCTTTCTCCCTTGTTGGGCTTTTTTCCTCAGCTATCTTCTCCACCATTTCTGCTTCAGCTTCTTTTAACTGTTCCTGATATATCACCATGACAGATTCATCATCAAGGCAGCTACTACCTCATTTCTGGGGGCCCTTCTCTGCAAAGAGTACTAATTCTTGTGAAGAGATAGTGTGGTGGTATTCCTGTAAGTTGAAGGTTTCAGTATTGCTCAAATTGCCAAGTGGTTGGGTTCGCTGCATTACATTCTGATGTTGATCTGGTTCAGGGGTTGGCTGAATGGGAGTCTCAGGCACACTTTCCTCCTCCTTTGGCTGTATTTCTTGCTTGCCATAGAAAATTTTGCCATATGGACTCAGCTCGCATGCCTCTGCGCGAAGCCAGTGTCCAAACCTACCTGGTAAGTTCTTTGCTAACCATGTCTCCTCATATGGAATTTCTGGACAGTTGGTTGCATAGTGCCCGATCTTCCCACATGAATAACAATAATTCGGGAGTCTTTCATACTTAAATTCAACCCACAGTCTTTTGCTATCAAAATTCACCAGTACACCTGTTTTGAGAGGGGTTTCCAGATTCAACTTTACTCTAGCCCTGCCCACTTTGTAGTTACTATTCCCTTTAGCTACTAATTTGACATCTACTACATCTCCAATTTTTTATGCTATTTCTCTGACGACTGCTTCTGTTACTCTCCCGATGGGTAGGCCAAATAAGTTTACCCAGAAATCACACTTGTTAAAGTCGTAGCAAATATCAGGGGTGTCGGGATCACATTGCTTTAAGACTAGTAGATTGTGCCCAAAAGACCACGGCCTTGAATCAAACACTCGCTGTTTTTCATCCTCTGATTGGAACGAGAATTGGAAATAACCCGGTTCAATAACAGCACAAGTGAACGTTTCATTTCGCCATGCTTTTTGCATTGTGCCCATAAAAGCATTGAAGTTTATGTTGGTCTTATTGAAAAACTTCCCAAACAGAGTTCTTCGGCAAGTCTGCAAGTTTTCCTCAGGAACATCACCTGTAATTTCTACTACATCTTCATCTGACCAAAGATTGCCCAGACTCTTACAAAGGGCAACCACTCGCCTTTCTTCTTCATATTGATTGGCCATCTCTTAATTACAGGAACAGGGTCACGGTAGGGTTTCAAAACTGACCTGATGGTGTGACGAAGCCACCAAGGACGTGACGATGAATCCTTTATGATTGAAGGGAGTTCTAGTTCGATCGACGGGGAGAACTAGAAATCAGCACCAGCTGGAAGAAATTTGCCTGAAGAGTGAGATGAAGCGCGTGGAAGAAAACTAAGATGAGATGAAGATGGGTTTTGGTGTAGACGGAAGAGGAATAAAATTAGGGTTTTTCAACCCATCCTCTTATAAACGTGATTTTGTGGGACTGGGAAATATGAAGGTGGAATGCAGTAGTGATGGGTAGCAAGGAGTTGATTTAGAACTGGGAAAAACCTACCCGTAAGGTAGGAGGAGACTACTCAGGCGATAGAGAGAATTCTCCATTGCAGAGAGGTTAATTTGTATGAACTTCGGTTCACTTGGGGTGAGTGAAATTAAGAAGCTTTGAAAGTGTTCTGAAAACATATAAGATAGGTCACCCCTCCCACTTCCCAACACTCTTAGAGAGTGGGTATGATAATCATTCAATTTTTATTCTAGAACTATTTTTTTTTATTCCGACTTATTTCTGGAATATAAATTCATTTGGTAAAACTATTTCATTTTTCTATTTCTAAAATAGATTTTTAATCCATAAATAAGTTTGGAATAGAAATCAAAAGTAAATATATATATATATTTTTTTTTCTTTTTGGAACAGAAATGAGAAATAAAAACTTTTATCATTATTTATCTTCGCTATCGTTGGTTGCTCATCCTTCGTTGCCGATTTTGCCTTCATCGTCCGTTGCAGCCACTCCTCCCGCCGTCGCCGTCACCGGCCGCTAGCCATTGGCAGTTGCCGATCGCCACTGTCATTTGCCGGTGTCGATCCCCACTGCTGCCACTTGCTTGCTAGTCACCGGTGGATGCCAGAAAGAAGAAATTTTGGTCGTTATCAAACAAATTTCTATTTTGAAAATATAAATTTTGAATCGTTATCAAACGCTTATTTTTACTTAGAAACTCATCCAAGAATAGAAGTAGAAAAATATATTTCTCTTCCAGAAATTAATTTCTAGCTGAAATCAAAAGTAAAATATATATATATATATATATATATATATATATTATTTCTGGAATAGAAATGAGAAATAAAAACTTTTATTATTATTTATCTTCGCTATCAGTTGGTTGCTCATCCGTCGTTGCCGATTTTGCCTTCGTCGTCCGTTGCAGCCACTCCTCCCGTTGTCGCTATCACCGGCCGCTGGCCATTGGCGCTGCCGATCGCGCCCGTCACCACCGGTGCCGATCCCCACCGCTGCCACTGCTTGCGAGTCACTGGTGGATGCCGAAAAGAAGAAATTTTGGTCGTTATCAAACAAATTTCTATTCTGAAAATAGAAATTTTGAATCGTTATCAAATGCTTATTTTTACTTAGAAACTCATCCAAGAATAGAAGTAGAAAAATCTATTTCTCTTCTAGAAATTAATTTCCAACTGAAATCTTATCGTTCGCGCCTTTAATCGTTAAGAAGGCGGAGACCGGGAACAAGTGGATATGAGTGATGGGAGGAGGACACGATGAGGCCAAGAGAGAGACTGCATATGGTTGGTGGTGGGCGCCACCTTCGAAGACAAGTCTTTGTTCAAGGTGTGGCCACGGCTTCAATCTCTACAGCAACGATCCTCGAAGGTGTGGTGGAGATTGGGCGGGTTACCATCCACGGCCGTCGTGCCACGGCCGTTGTGCTGACGACCACAACAACCGATTGCAAAACGACTGCTTCGATTGTCAAAGTCGAAGTGGGTCGAGTCAAGAAACTTGGTTCTTAATAGATAATAGAGGTAAAAGGAAGTGCTGTCCTGTTGTGGGTATTTCGATGGGAAGTGAAGGGGCTTGGAGGTGATGGGCCACTCACGATTCCCGGTGAAACCTATAACTTGGAATTTACGGATCTTCATTTTATGATCATGCATACTCTAGAACTCGAAATCTAGGTTGGTTCTAGGATCTGTTTCAAGTTCGTTCTAGATTCCACTTTTAGTGTTAATTTGAACAATTATAAATAATCACCGCTTGCCATTATAATTCACTGAGTATAATTTATATTTGGACACATGAAAAATACGAAATAGTAATAAATTAAAAATTTTAGTCATAAAATAGAAGTTTGGACGAGTGGTTCTAGATTATATATTCATTATCGAATATCTTGGAGTAGTATAGGATCGCGTGAATATATAGACCAAGAAAAACAAACAAAAAAAACTTATTCCATATTTTAGGACCCATCGAAACAGGTTTATCAATCTGGTATGTCTTTCTCTTAGACCGATCAGGCCATTGCAGGTCTTTATCTGTAATAATATCTATCTTAAGCTCTTTTTTGAGAAAAATAATATCAATTCAGGGTTAAGTATGAAATTTTTTTCTAAATGATAATGACTAAAATTCATTTGTGATTATTAGGGCACGTTGTATAAAAGGAATGGGAAGAGAGGAAGAAAAGTGGGGAAAGGTAAGGAAAAATCTAATCACGGTTTCTTGACCGCAAAAGAGGGGAAAGGTGAGAAAACAGGCAGCCCCGGACGAACAATAGGTCTCATTTGATCTCTCTCTCAGAAAAACACGCCTCAGAGAGAGAGAGAGAGAGAGAGAGAAAGGGCGAGAAGACAGTGGAAAATAGAGAGGGTTGTGGATCGCAGCCCGTTGAAAGGATCGAGCTACTAGGTAAGAGATTGTAGCTCTGTTCCGCACGAATTTGGTGGTCTTGTTCTAACAGTCAAAATTTCGGACCCATTTAGGATTTTGCTTGGCCGGCAACGATTAGCCCAAAATGGCCACTAACACCTAAGTGATGTTTTGATTCCCCAAATCTCTACATAGAATTTTACAGACCGTCGAGTTGGAGTCACGGTTCGAGAGAAACGAGCTCTCGAAATCCGCTCTGGACTGCGGGTGAACAGTTCGCCCCGCCACACTTCTTGACCAGACATCGGCCACTTTTTTGGCCGACAAACTGTCGACTGTTGTAATTCGATTCGAGATCTTTCCAATGATGTATACAGCTGTAGGCACTTGCTAGTATGATAAATAAGAAGTCATACATCTTCATTTGAGAAGGTACTCTGCAAATTCCAGGTTGTCTAATTCTCAAATCATTCCGTGATTCATTCCCTTTTTAGATCCGTCTGAAAATCTCACCAAGTCATCTGATTCGAGTGGGTTCTTGCATATCGATCTACCGCTTGGCCTTCCCATCTTTCAACAGGTTCAGTACTTGTGAGAATATTGCAACGCGAGCTAAGAAAATATACAGAACGTCTGAAAATCTCATGGAGACATCTGATTCGTGGGTTCTTGAATATCAATCTGCCACTTGGCTTTCCCATCTTTGAACAGGTTTCGTACTTGTCAGAATAATGCAATGCTCGAGCTAATAGAATATACAAAATATTTATATACTGTATAAGATGGATGGCATGTGCTCTCTTTACGTGTAGGTTGATAACCAAGACGACAAGATGCCACGAGATGAAGATAAAGCTTGGGAATTCGTGGAGAGACTGGAGGGCGGAAAATGGCGTTGTCCTCACTGTCCGAAAGAAAGCAGTGGGCAGGTTACAGGAGTGAAATGTCACTTGCTTGGAATCAAAGGCAGAGGGATTGGCATTTGCACCAAAGTCCCTAACGATAAAAGAGATCAGTTGCTGTCCTTACTAAAGAATGAGGGAGATCCATTGCTGTCCTTACTCAAGGAGGAGGCGTGTAGCGGAGAAGCCAATCGTCACTCCTCCACTGGGGGGGCTGCTGGTACATCTTGTCAACAATCACTAGGAGAGCAGCATCAGTTTCATCAGAGTTCAACTTTGCCGTCGGTCGCACAAGATAAACACTTCATTGCAAATGGTATGTCCATTTGATGTTTCTAGACAATGCAGGAAAACACATCTTTAATTTTTCAGAGCAAGGTCATCGTCCTTTTTCACCAAGGCCATCTAATTCAATAGTGAACTAGGGAGAAAAGTTACACTTAACTTGTCAATTTATCTCCAACACAAAGAACGAAGTCATGATCATTGCCGTTTGTTACCAAATTTCTCACGTTTCGCACAAAAACGAAAAGGAATTTTATTTTTGGTCGAGATTAATGTGGCTCATAGTGCACATCAGTATGATGAGCCGCGTAGGATGAAGCGTGGCATTTAATAGTAAGAATAGACAAAATTTGTAACGTGTGTCATTTTTGACTGCGACCGAAAGGTTGAACTTTTTCTTGAAATGTTTATGTTATTTTTGTCCCATCTCAAGTGCTGAAGGTAGACTTTCTGTTTTTGGATTTGGCCTGCTTGTTGTGGTTGCAAAAATTGATTTATATTCAAGTTTGAGGTTTATTCATTATACTGTTGATTGATCCTAGTGTCAAGTCTGGCTTAGCTCTTATGTTGGAAATGGGAATGTCTAAACATCTGTTCAATTGATGTGCCAGAGCAACCAGCTTCAGTACACGCTCCCCATTACCAGGATGTGTCTTCTGACAAATTACTTGCACATTCCGACCCACAGCAAGCGAGTGCAGTCAACATGGCAAACCATCCATCATGGATGCCTCCTCAACTTCAGATAATTTGCCAGTCCAGCCACACCGTACCTAATCAATCAATTAATTTCGAGGCAGGGGACCAGCAACAGAATCAAAGAATGTCATCTTCATTACAAAATGATCAGTTCCTCACCAACGGTGCATCAGATGGGTTGCAGGAGTCAATTCAAACTGGTGTTTTAGCAACAGATCCTCTCAACGACATACCTACGACCAACATTCGGAAGGAATCCTATCAACCAAACCACACCTTCTGTGGACAACATGGAGGTGAAAGCTTGTCATCTTCGCCAATGTATTCAACGAGCTGGCCATTTTCCATTGAGGATATCCCAACTAATGATGCGATGGATCCAGCAGAGATATCATCGTTAGGAAATGAAAAATCCCTTCAGACGGGTACTTCAAGTTTTTTGCAGGACTGCCGTGAGCCTTGTGCTTTGGAAGTGGTTAACACTGCCCAGCACTCTAATCAACCCCATCCAAGATGTGATGGAGAAAGTGGAATCGAAACCAATTTGTTTCCTTCGCAAGATTCGGTGGGAGTAGATCCCCAGAGTGCATTGCAGCATTCTAGTGATCCACACGTTTCTGAGAAATCAAATGTCAATTTGCAGGGCCCAACGGATGGAATAAATACGGCAGCCCAATCAATACCATCTCTGGGTATGGTTTGATCTATCTAACTGATGCTGTTGTACCAATTGAACCGCAAATAACCCCATTTGCCTTATTTGAGGGAGCACGATGCTTTTGTGTATGACTAACTCATGAATTTCTTGTTGTTTTTATTTTTATTTTTATTTTTATTTTAGATATGAACAGAGGCTCACCAATGTTGAACCAGATAAGCATTTGCGCCAACCATGAGAAGATGCAAAGTCTAAAAAGAAAAATTGAACCACTTGAAGGCAGAGGAGCTGACATAAAGAAGAAGATGAAGCTAGAATCTGCCAAGTCATTGCCTCAGATGAAGCCGAAGACAATGGTTACGAAATGGTTGAAGAAAATAAAAAAGCAAAAATAAATTCAAAAGCATTAACGAAGCGAGTGGGGAAAATATGCCATTGAAGGAACAGGTGGGGAGATTGACAAGAGAAGTGGAAGAGCTTAGAGAGGAAAAACTTCCACGAACGCTATTCACTCAGGCAGAACCTGCCAAAAGACCAGCACTATTAGAACATAAGCTAATAGGTGAGGCAATTCAGAGGAACATAGAGTTGATCTGGGGCTGTCTAATGGAGAATCGTTCTTCAAATTTGGGTATTTCTGGCATGGGAGGGGTCGGGAAAACGACAATAGTGGAGCGCATACATAATAGACTCCTGAAAAATGGGAACTTTGACGCTGTAATTTTTTGCACTGTGTCCCAAAATTTTAGCATTCATAAGTTGCAGAGTGATATTTGGAAGGAACTAAAAGAAAGTGACATGGAGGAGGAGCGCGTGATGAAACGAGCAGCGAAGTTGTCCACAGACTTATCAAAGAAGAAGAATTTTGTACTGATTCTTGATGATGTGTGGGAGCATTTCGAAGTCCGGGATGTGGGAATTCCCAATAGAGCTGATGGATGCAAGCTGGTCTTAACAACTCGATCTTCTAAAGTATGTGCTCAAATGGGTTGTAAGGAAATTGAAATTAGACCTTTATGTGAAGAAGAAGCATGGAACTTATTTGTGGAGCATCTTGGGTATAATGGGGTACTGGAGGAAATTGAAAAGGTGGCAAAGGCAATCGTGGAGAAATGTGCAGGTTTGCCACTTGCCATCATCACAATGGCAAGAAGCATGAGGGGGGAGGTGAGAAGATTTGTCTGGAAGGACACTTTGGAAAAACTGAATGACCCCAAAAGGGATCATACAGAGATGGGAGACAGGGTTTTGCCAGTACTTAGACATAGTTACACACGCCTGTCTGACCCTCAACTTCAACAATGTTTCTTACCCTGTGCACTTTATCCTGAAGATGCATCAATTAGGAAAATGGAGTTGATTGAATTTTTTATTGATGAGGGATTGATTGACGAACTGCATACTAGGGAGAAACAACATAACAGGGGTCTTACCATAATAAGCAGACTTCAAGATGCTTTCTTGTTGGAAGACTCTAATGGGTGGATGGAAGACTCTAATGGGTGGATCAAGATGCATGATTTGCTCAGAGATATGGCACTACACATAATGAGTACAACGTCTGTTATAGAAGTAAGCAAGAGTTCGCAAAAGATGCCTGATGAGGAACGTTGGACAAGTGATTTAGAGAGAGTTTCTTTGATGAATAGAATCAACGAAATTCCTCCAGATATGTCACCAAATTGTCCTAAACTGTTGACTTTGTTATTAAAAGATAGCCTTTTGAAGCATATCCCGGATTCTTTCTTCAAGCAACTGCAGGGGCTGAAGGTTCTAAACCTAAGTGGAAGTAAAATCACAGAACTTCCTAGTTCCGTGTCGGACTTGGTAAACTTGAGAGCTTTAGTTCTTTGTCGGTGTTATCAATTGTGCCACATTCCTTATTTAGGAAAGTTGAAATCATTAAGGAAGGTGGATGCCTCGGGATGTATAAAGCTGGAAGCAGTTGAAGGTTTGCAAATGTTGGCGAACTTGAGGTACCTTGACCTATTTCACACGGGTGTAAAAAAAATTACGGGAAGGAACATTAAGGAAATTGGTAAAATTGCAACATCTTAAGATTCAGGGAAGGGTGAATGCAGAAGAGATGACTGAGTTGAAGGCACTTGAATTATTTCAATGCCATTTTGATATGGTGGACGAGCTCAGCTTGTCTGTGAAAATCCTTGGGGAGATTGACTACAATGATTTTGAAATCAAAGTGGACCAAGCAAAGTCATTGTTTTATGTAAAAATGGCTCATTATGATCCCAAAATTGTATTCGTGAACATTCAAGTACTGTAGAAGTCCGTTACTGCAGTGATCCTATTGTGAATGCGGGAAGAAATGATCCTAACTTGAGTGTGGGTAGGCAAAGCAGTTCTATTTTGATTCCAGGAGATGTGCAGCAGTTGAAGGGGAGTAACTGCGGTGGCATGAAAAATCTAATGGATTTGAGCCCACTTCTAAAACTCGAGCTTCTAGAGATTTTTGAATGATGGGAGAACTTGCAGGTGCTCTGTGGAGCAGCAGATGAACAAGAAGTAATCAACGGGCATTCCTACTCTCTCTCCTTCCCCTGTCTTAAGAAGCTAAATATCCAGAGATGTCTGAAACTTAAGTATCTGTTCGGCCACGGGTGTGAACACTCCTTTCCAGACCTACAGGCGATTGTCATCCAGGGTTGTGAGGAAATAGAAGGGATAACTGCAGCGGCAGCTGGTTCACCGGTTCCTGCTTTCCCCAGTCTAGAAGAGATCGATGTGAAGTCTTGTGGCAACATGAAGAGGGTAGTTGAATCTGAGTGGCTTCTCCATTTCCCTAATCTGAAGAAGGTTAAAGTACGGGGATGCAAGAAGATGGTCGAGATAATAGGACGGCCACCTCCATGCATGCCAGTGGATACGGCCCTTTTGGATGTGAGCTCATTTCAAAAACTCGAGCTTCTAGAGATTATTGAAGGGGAGAACTTGCAGGTGCTCTGTGGAGCAGTAGATGAACAAGAAGTAATCAACGGGCATTCCTACTCTCTCTCCTTCCCCTGTCTTAAGAAGCTAAATATCCAGAGATGTCTGAAACTTAAGTATCTGTTCGGGCACGGGTGTAAACTCTCCCTTCCAGACCTACGGGTGATTATCATCTACGGTTGTAAGGAAATAGAAGGGATAACTGCAGCAGCAGCTGGTTCACTGCTTCCTGCTTTCCCCAGTCTAGAAGAGATTGATGTGGCGTCTTGTGGCAACATGAAGAGGGTAGTTGAATATGAGTGGCTTCTCCATTTCCCTAATCTGAAGAAGATTAAAGTATGGGGATGCAAGAAGATGGTCGAGATAATAGGACGGCCACCTCCATGCATGCCAGTGGATACGGCTGTTTTGGATGTGAGCCCACTTCCAAAACTCGAGCTTCTAGAGATTGTTGAAGGGGAGAACTTTCAGGTGCTCTTTGGAGCAGCAGATGAACAAGAAGTAATCAACGGGCATTCCTACTCTCCCCTTCCCCTGTCTTAAGAAGCTATATATCACGAGATGTCTGAAACTTAAGTATCTGTTCGGGCACGGGTGTAAACTCTCCCTTCCAGACCTACAGGCGATTGTCATTGACGGTTGTGCGGAAATAGAAGGGATAACTGCAGCAGATGAACAAGAAGTAATCAACGAGCATTCCTACTCTCTCCTCTTCCCCTGTCTTAAGAAGCTAAATATCCAGAGATGTCTGAAACTTAAGTATCTGTTCGGCCACGGGTGTAAACTCTTCTTTCCAGACCTACAGGCGATTGTCATCAAGGGATGTGAGGAAATAGAAGGGATAACTGCAGCGGCAGCTGGTTCACTGCTTCCTGCTTTCCCCAGTCTAGAAACGATCAATGTGGAGTCTTGTGGCAACATGAAGGGGTAGTTGAATCTGAGTGGCTTCTCCATTTCCCTAATCTGAAGGAGATTAAAGTACAGAGATGCAAGAAGATGGTCGAGATTATAGGACGGCCACCTCCATGCATGCCAGTGGATACGGCCCTTTTGGTAAGGCATCTTCAAGTGGAACATTGCAACATACAGAAGTTGCTTCCGCTGGAATTGTTGCCACATCTTCGGAATCTTCAACGCATCCATGTAAATGACTGCACAGGAATGGAGGAAATTGTAAGCAGAGGAAGTGCAAGCACTCCTGAGCACATCCCCTCCTCCTCCTCTCCATGTCCATTTCATTCTCTCCCACAGTTAGAGCACTTGCATCTAGAGAACCTACCTGACCTGAAGAGAGTATGTGAAAGCACCATAAGTTGCCATTCAATAACATTGCTTCGTGCGTTGGGTTGTCCAAAACTGGAGAGAATATCTCTGCAACTGAAACTCGCTCATCGTCATGGGCTCCTTCCAGAGATTAATTTGGGTCACGAGGAACTGTGGGATACACTGGAGTGGGACGGTCCCAATCAGGATCAATTGGTTTTGAAATTTGTAAAAGCTTATAGTCTGGGTAAGAATTGTAATCCACCGTCCTTTGATGGAGCCGGCTTGCCACAGAGAAGGAGAATTCTCCATAAGAATCGTGATCTACTGTCCTTTGATGGAGCCGGCTAACCACAAAGAAGGAGAATTCTCTGTGTCAACCACAAATAGCATCGACTCTTCACTATCTTCAGCTCTTTTCTTGTTTTCTTCTTCTACTTGCACTGCTGACCATCTTTAGGTTCATTATCTTCAGCTCTCTTCTTGTTTTCTTCTTCTACTTGCACTGCTGGCCATCTTTGAATTCAGTGTAGGAGAGGAAAGAAAATTATCTGTTGTAGAAGTAATGAGTGAAGTCAAGGGACATAACCCTAAATTGTTCCAATGAAGTGTTGAACTTGGAAAGATGATAAAATTAGACATTTTGTATACGAAACTGACTTTATGTGGGTGATTGAGTATATTCATATGTTAAGATGCTTAAGCACGAGTTCATCCTGCGGATCTAGTAAAAATGTGTCGTTGCAAAAGTAATTCTTTAATATTTGACTCGACTCATAGAACACATAATGGTTAGTGATGCTTACAGGAGTCCCTGAATCATGAGATGATTGTGCGTTCCTTTGAAAAAGTGGTTCAGTTCATCTGAGAACTGGTTTTTGCAGGTAGTTGATTTGGGTTTCATTGGAGTGTGTTCCTCTTGTTCATTATAACTATCTTTACCAACATGGCTAACTTGGAAGTCCACTCTGCATAAGAGTAGTCTCACGAAGAGTTCCATAGACAAGATTGGGCAGATGCTTTTACAGGACAAGTATCTCAAAAAGTTGTCAAATGTAGTTCTCTCGCATCCGAAAACTGGAGTATGTTGAGGAGGTTGGTCTCCCTTTTCCCCTCTGAACTGGAGTATGGTGATTACTTCAGTGCTGTTACGGGTCGTTGCATGAGATCTAGCGGATGAGCTTACACAGGTTTTGAGGCAAGGTCTCTTGTTTCTACAAGTTATGTTAAAGTGAGTGCACACTAAGTGGTTGTTCAAATACTCGGTAGAAAGCTGTCTGAGATTTGTGGCTTTGGCGGTGAGGAGTAAGTCTGTTTCTGTGGGTAGTGGATAAGGTGGGCTGGCAAATCTATGCCCCATCGTTGCAATAAATATTATAGCCTCAAACTGTTGACGCATTGTAGGAAACTCCACAGTGAGAGTTGAAGGCTAATTGCTGTTTCTGTGACCCGGATATTGTATTTCTATCAAGACACAATGTGATATTAGTTGGATAGAGACTCTTACAAGACGTAAATCCCTATGGATAATACACCAGGAGGATTAGCCGTCATTTGGAAAGATCCTGTGGTCTTATCCATTTCCTTTGCGGAGAAAAACCAAATTCATGGAGAGGTCTCTTAACAGTGAAAATCCTGAACAACTGTGGTGGCTTTCTTTGGTGTACTCACCTACTTATTTTAGTCTTAAGCAAGCATTTTACGATGATTGCAAAAGGCGGGTTCAGGACTTGGGAGAGGACTGTGTTGGAATTGGAGATTTCAATGATACTATCTTTGACTCGGAGGCGTCCAGAAGAGGCCCGGGCCCATTTCGTCTCTTCCTAGCAGACTTTGTGGATCTAGTGGGCTGTGTTGATCTTGGGTTTAAAGGCAAAACCTTACACTTGGACAAATGGCAGAGGGGGCTCTGCAAACGTTCGAAAAAGACTGGATCGAGCAATCTGTTTGACTTTGTGGTGAGAAATTCCCTCGGGCAGGGGTTGTCCACTTCTGACCGTCAATTCAGATAATTCTTCTATTTGGCTGAATTCTTCTTCTATTGAGGATAAGTTGCACCACCCTTTTAAATTTGAAGCAATTTGGCTGCAGGACTCGGCTTGTATTAATGTAGTGGGAAAAAGCTTGAAAAAATGAGGTGGCAGACAGTTCGAGGGCCTCATGGCATAGGAAACTAAAATTGACAGCCATAGCTCTGAAAAAGTGGAATAAGGAACATTTTGGCATTTGCCAACAACGCCTTAAGGATTTGATTTCATCACTTGATTCCATTTAAAGGGATGATCCCTTGGACGAGAATAACAGGAGAGAGATGGAAATCAATGAGGCTATTAATGAGCAACATGAGAGATTGGAAATGATCTTGAAGCAAAACTCAAGACAATTATTGCTGCAAGAGAGTAATCGAAATACCAAATATTTTCACCTCTACTCCTATTAGAGGGCGCAAAAATTATATCCTAGCAGTGCAGGAAGATGGAGGCCAATGGATCGCGAATATGGATGAGATTATAGTATTTTTTTTTCCATAACAAAGTATATAGAGCTTTTCTCAAGACCCATACTTGATCCACACCCTCTCATAGGGGAGTTATTTCCTAAGGCTATTTCTGAACAGGAGAACTTTAAACTTCTGGCAATTCCAACGGAGGATGAAATCTATAGCGTTCTAAAAGTGATGGCCCCTATAAAATCACTAGGCCTAGACGGATTTCATGCCATCTTCTATGTGAAATGCTGGAAAGTGGTGAAGGCCCAGGTCAATCAATTTGTGCAGCACTTCTTCCACACAAGTCAATTGCCCCACCTCCCCAATCATACTATCCTAGTACTTATCCCCAAAATACATAATGCACATGCTTTTACCCAGTTTTGCCCCATAAGTCTGTGTAATGCGAGCTACAAACTTATTTCTAAATTGTTAGCTAATACATTGAAGGGGTTTCTCAGCCGTATAATTTCACCTCAATAATCCGCTTTTGTTTAGGGTAAAAGTATCCTAGAGAACTTAGTAATGGCACAAGAAATCACAAACTCCATGAGAAAGAAACAAAATGGGAGGGCCTTTGTGGGAATCAAGTTGGATATGTCCAAAGCTTATGATAGAGTTGATTGAAATATTCTTGACACAATACTTTGCAGCATGGGATTTTCATATAACTTTTGTAAATTCATAAACTAGTGTATTTCGACAAGTCGCTATACTCTCTACTCATCAATTGTGGACCACTAAAGGTTTTACACCTCAAAACGATCTCAGACAAGGAGATTCTATCTCACCATATTTGTTTGTAATCTATGGTGAACTTCTCTCTCGAATACTCATTCAAGCAGAGGATTTGAAGATGATCGCAAGGATAAGAGCAGGACGGGATGGTCCATCATTAACATACCTTTTGTATGCTGATGACTTGCTGTTATTTGTTTAAGCCACAAAGAAACATTTGAGAGCTCATGCCATAATATCATGTTAAAATGTTCAACCCAAATTTTTTATATTGGACCATCTAATGTAGTATTAGAGCTCGTTCAGCCTCGATTTATTTTGCATATGTGATCTACGATTCGACAAATTCTCCATGCCATTTCTAATATAGCTTACATATGATAGGGGTGTTAAAATATTTCACGTGGCTTGTCTATGAGGCTTGTCTACAAGTCCCCTGACAAAGCTATCATTTGGTTTGACTAAAGTTGTTGCTCAAAAGACTAGCATTTATTTGCATTTTCTCTGGGGCAACTAGTTTTAATCTCAAGAGCCCGTTCACATATTAACAACTTCAAAGCTCAATGTCTATTTATTATGTCTTTCATGTTACATCATACAATAAACTAAATGGTTAATACCCTGAAAAATTTCAAATTGGTACACATGTGACAAATTTACCAAAAACTATTTTTTTGATCATGAAAAACTCAAACTGATATACTTGTGACAAATTTAACCCGACTGGCCATAAAAAATCATAAACCAGTACATTTATGATAAATTTATCCCAAAATAATTTATTTGATCGCAAAAAACCCAAAACTGGTAAATTTGTGATAAATATACCCTTCGCTAAATTGAATTAATACCACAAAAAAATAAAAAAAAAATTGTAAACTGTGACAAACAGAGCGTAAAATTCCAAATTGGTATACCAGTCAACTGTCACGAATCATTTAACTTAATAATTTGATAATGAAATTTAACGAAAATTAACAGAGAATAAATTTGTCATAAGTGTACCAGTTTTGGGTAAATTTGTTAAAGGTATACTAGTTTGGGATTTTTGGTAGTCAAAAAAATAGTTTGGGGTAAATTTGTCACATGTACCGACTTAGGATTTTTCAGGGTATTAACCCTAAACTAAACTAACCGAACGAAGAATGAACACATTTTATATCTAAGTATATTGGTATTACTAACTTTTCAACTAAAAGTTACATTATTTGATGTAATCATTTAAGTATTTTTGCTGGGCTCATTTTCCTTCTTTAGTCACGGTACTATCATAAATCGAAATCAAAGTGGTTTAATATAACTGATACAATATCTCCTTTTAAGTCTATTCCTTCGTTGTCAAACCATCTTAAGTTATTTTCATGTTTAATATCTAAAAGTACAACCAGCTTTGATTGGAAAAAAAGAAAAAAAGAAAAAACCATTTGCGGTGGGAAGAATGATGAGCACTAGGACGACTTCCCAATATAAAGTAAAAATGAGTCATTTAAAGCATAACTGAAATACATTTAGAGCCTCACTTCTTTGATATTAGTGAGTATACAGTCAAAGAAAAAAGAAAAAAAAAAGCACAATCTTTTGCATCTAATGTACCACAACCTTAAAAATGCTAAAAAGCAGCCCAATCTTTTGAATGTGAGATGAAAATAACACAACCTTTCGAACTTCCTAGATAAAAGCCTAACACGTTTAACTCCTGTGACAAAAATGGTATCCGATGCAAATTATGCCTAATCTCCTATTATATCACCACGAGTCGCACATGACTTCAAACGACTATTTCTAACAAAATGCTAGAAATTTGGTGAGAAAGATTATATACTAAATTTGGTGACAAAGACTGTAAACATAAAACAACGCCATATTTGTGTCGGTTGACATGGCTCGCTATGTATGTCAACAAGGGAGCCATGTAGGGTAGCTGTCGTAATTTAGCAATGATAATGGACGGAATTTGTAATTTGTGTTAGTGTCTTGTCCCACAAGTAAAAAACCTTATCTTCTACCCGCCCAAGTACAAAAGGTTGGCCATAAGTATACTCAAATTCTATCCATCGATTATTGAAGGTGAAAAAGTTACAAACTTGACAGCATGATGACAGATGGGATTTCTTGATATGTTGAGAGGCCGTATGGAAATGACCAATAAAGAGCATGGTTACTTCTCCTGGAGGTGGCTTCCTTTTTATAATTACTTAGGTGTTGAGATCTAATTCCTTCTCCATTAATTACGTCATTCTCCTCTGAGTACCGAGAAATCTTGCGCAACATTGTGAAGTACGGTCAGAAAGTTTCTGATTCGTGGAAACTGACAAGGATTTGGGAATCCATGGATTTTCTGTAGTACTTCTTAACTACGTAAGTGATTCTTCTTGGTGAAAGCTTGCTTCACATTTGGCTCGTAGGAATAACAATCATATTTCCATTCAATTCTGATGATGCAATTATTCGTTCGTTTGATTCAAAAATAGATTAGAAATAGCTATTTTCTCAAAATAAGGAATAGCTACTCCTGGATGGCGGAGGAATTATTAATAGCTTATCCGTGTAGTTGAGAATAGCTTCAATTTTCATAATTTAGAGTTGACTTTGGATGTTTAATAATTAATCGTATTTATATTAAATGAAAGTTATTGAATTGGGACTATGTTTATTATACTTGCATAATTCAATTATTCATATTGTAAATAATTTATAACACACCAAATTGTAACCTATAATCAAATTATAATTTATGCTAAAATAGTAAGATATAGAGAGCTTGAATATAATTGATATATCTTAGTTACTCATAATTAGAAAATTATTATTAGTAATATTCAAAGTTGCCATTCATAAGATGATAAATCACACAGGATATTATGATAATTACTATCCCAAGTTTAGTTACTTATAATTAGTTATTGCGCAAATGGAAAAAAGAAGAAGCAAAAACTAGTATATGTTTTTTTTTTTTTAATTAACTGCGTAACTAGCGTAGTCAAGGAATATACGACACTCATAATTTTGAAATTATCTTTATTTAAAGAGAAGTTTGTTTTGTCCAATTGCCACAATTATTACAATGACTACGTCTCCATGTGATATGAGTTCATTTAGATATCTAATGATAAAATTACGGAGAGAAAACATATTTCTATTAAAATTGATCAAATCAACTATTAATTTTGCACTTTGTAATTTAATTGAATCCCGTGGGGAAAAGGACACCAGAATTATCAAAACTTGTGTACGGTACTCACTTTTATGCCAAAAGTTTATTTTGAATCACTTAAGTCCCAAGTTTTTAAAGAATGATCCTTTTAGTGTCAACTCCAATTTGTTTGACCGGAAATCCAACGTGGCCTTTTTCATTAGTTTCTTAAGCCGACATGACTCATTGGAGAGTCTAGTCAACATCTAACCCTAAAATGATGCCGTCTAGTACATTTCTATCAAATAAGAACCATAAATTGCCAAATTGAAAGAGAACCCCAAAATTTCAAACCCTAAACCGGCCATTGAATGCAAATTCACTCCTTATTTTAGTTTGCTCCCAAAATTAATTGCTCAATCTTGCAAATAAAGAGCAGGAGCTTTAGTAGCTGCTCGCAACGCCAATTTTTTCTCTTGCGAGTCCTAATTTTCTCTCAAGAACCCTAAAATGATGCCGTCTTGTACATTTCTACCAAATAAGAACCCTAAATCGCCAAATTGAAAGAGAATCCCCAAATTTCAAACCCTAAACCAGCCATTGAATGCAAATTCACTCCTTATTTTAGTTTGCTCCCAAAATTAATAGCTCAATCTTGCAAATAAAAAGCAGGAGCTTTAGTAGCAGCTCACAACCCCAATTTTTCCTCTTGTGAGTCCTAATTTCCTTTCAAGAACCCTAATTTTTCCCTTCAAGTGAGAACTAAAATGAATAGCTTGCTCGCCACTTGTAAGAACCCATCTAAGAGATAAGAGCAAAACAAGAAATTCTTCTTGTTCTTAAGCCAAATGCTAAATGAATTACCACTCAAAACAAGTCTACCTTCTTATTTATCATTGCATGCTTATATAGATGAACTTGGAAAGCATGAATAATTACTAGAACTCTTTGGAAAGATAAAAGGACTCATAGGGAAGACAAGCTAGAAAACAACGAAAATTAAAAAGGGACTTTAAAAACTTTAAATGTCCATTTGACGTTTCTATAAAATGCGGGAAAACACATCTTTACTTTTTCAGCGCAAGGTCATCGTCCGTTTTCACCGAGACCATCTAATTCAATAGTGAGCTAGGGAGGAAAATATACTTCACTTGTCAATTTATTTCCAACACAAAGAATGAAGTCATAATCATTGTCATTCGTTACCAAGGGCACGCATGTTTTTATTTCTATTCTTTTTCTGTTCCCGGGAACAGAAATAAAAAAAAAGTGTTTCTGTTCCGGGGAATAATTTTTTTAATAAAAAAAGTGTTTGGTAAACTTGTTCCGGAAATAAAAAATGAACAGAAACACGTTTGGTAAATTTTATTCTTTTTTGTTTCTTTTAATTTTTTAATATTTATTTTATTTTTCATTTTTCCTTTCTTTTTCTTTTTTCTTTTTTTCTTTTTCGGCGGTCGCCGACCTCAACGGCGTCGCCGGCCCTCGGACGGACCGGTCGCCGGCCATGGCCGAGGCCGGCGACCGCGAAAGAAAAAAGAAGAAAAAAAGAAAAAAAAGAAGAAGAAAAGAAGAAGAGAAGAAGAAGAGAGGGAAGAAGAAACGTTTCTTCAAAATTGTTCTAGAACAAGAAGTAAGTTTTTTTGTTCTTTTTGTGTTCCGGGAACAAAAGAACAAAAAGAAAAACGCAACCAAACGTTTTTCTTTTTTTCCGGGAACAAAAAAATAAAAAAGTGTTCCAAAAACATGCAGGCCCAAATTTCTCGCGATTTGCACCAAAAACAAAAGGGAATTTTATTTTTGGTCGAGATTAATGTGGTTCATAGTGTACATCAATATGATGAGTCGTGTAGGATGAAGCGTGGCATTTAATAGTGAGAATGGACAAAATTTGTAAAGTGTGTCATTTTTTACTGCGACTGAAAGGTTGAGCTTTTTCTTGAAAGGTTTATGTTATTTTTGTCCCATCCCAAGTGCTGAAGGTAGACTTTCTATTTTTGGATTTGGCCTGCTTGGTGTGGTTGCAAAAAATGATTTATATTCAAGTTTGAGATGTATTCATTATACTGTTGATTGATCCTAGTGTCAGATCTGGCTTAGCTCTGGGTATGGTTTGAATTTGATCTATCTAAACTGATGCTGTTGTACCAATTAAACCGCAAATAACCCCATTTGTCTTATTTGAGGGAGCACAATGCTTTTGTGTATGACTAACTCATGAATTTCCTCTCTCTCTCTTCTTTTTTTTTTTTTTTTTTTTTTTTTTTAATTTTTTTTTTTATGTTAGATATGAATAGAGGCTTACCAATGTTGAACCAGATAAGCATTTAGTCCAACCATGAGAAGATGAAAAATCTGAAAAGAAAAATTGAACAATTAGAAGACAGAGAAGCTGACCTAAAGAAGAAGATGAAGCTAGAATCTGCCAAGCCGTTGTCTCAGATGAAGCTGAAGACAATGGTTACGAAATGGTTAGCCAAAACAAAAACAGCAAAAAATGAATTCAAAAGCATTGAGGAAGCGACTGGGGAAAATATGCAACTTGTGGAGAGATTGACAAGAGAAGTGGAACAGATTATGGGGAAAAAACTTCCACAAACACTATTCATTCAGGCAGAACCTGTCAAAACACAACCACTATTACAACATAAGCTAGTAGTTGAGGCAATTCAGAGGAACATAGAGTTGGTCTGGGGATGTCTAATGGAGAATCGTGCTTCAAATTTGGGTATTTCTGGCATGGGAGGGGTTGGGAAAACGACTACGGTGGAGCACCTACATGATAGACTCCTGAAAAACGGGAACTTCGACATTGTAATTTTTAGCACTATGTCCCAAAATTTTAGCATTTATAAGTAGCAGAGTGATATTTGGAAGGAACATAAAAAAGTGACATGGAGGAGGAGCGTGTGAGGAAACGAGCAGCGAAGTTGTCCAAACACTTATCAAAGAAGAGTTTTGTACTGATTCTTGACGACGTGTGGGAGCATTTCGAACTCCAGGATGTGGGAATTCCCAATAGAGCTGATGGATGCAAGCTTGTCTTAACAACTCGATCTTCTAAAGTATGTGCTCGAATGGGTTGTATAGAGATTAAAATTAGACCTTTATGTGAAGAAGAAGCATGGAACTTATTTGTGGAGCATCTTGGGTCTAAAGGGGTACTTGGTATGAACAAAATTGAAAAGGTTGCAAAGGCAATCGTGGAGAAATGTGCAGGTTTTCCACTTGCTATCATCGCAATGGCAAGAAGCATGAGGGGGGAGGAGAGAGGATTTGTCTGGGAGGACACTTTGGAAAAGCTGAAGGACCCAAATAAGGATCATACAGAAATGGGAGAGAGGGTTTTGCCAGTACTAGACATAGCTACACACGCCTGTCTGACCCTCAACTTCAACAACGTTTCTTACGCCGTGCACTTTATCCTGAAAATGCATTAATTGGGAAAATGGAGTTGATTGAATTTTCTATTGATGAGGGATTGATTGACGAACTGCATGCTAGGGAGAAACAATATACGAGGGGTCTTAACATAATAAGCAAACTTCAAGATGCTTTCTTGTTGGAAGTTTCTTATAGGATCAAGATGCATGATTTGCTCAGAGAAATGGCACTACACATAATGAGTACAACGTCTATTATACAAGTAAGCATGAGTTCGCAAGGGATGCCTGATGAGGAACGTTGGACAAGTGATTTAGAGAGAGTTTCTTTGATGAATAGAATCGACGAAATTCCTCAACATATGTCACCAAATTGTCCTAAACCTCGACTTTGTTATTAGAATATAGCCTTTTGGAGCATACCCCGGATTCTTTCTTCAAGCAACTGCAGGGGCTGAAGGTTCTAAACCTAAGTGGAAGTAAAATCACAGAACTTCCTAGTTCCGTGTCGGACTTGGTAAACTTGAGAGCTTTGGTTCTTTGTGAGTCTTATCGATTGTGCCACATTCCTTATTTAGGAAAGTTGAAATCATTAAGGAAGTTGGATGCCTTGGGATCTATAAAGCTGGAAGCAGTTGAAGGTTTGCAAATGTTGGCGAACTTGAGATACCTTGACCTATTTCACACGGGTGTAAAAAAATTACGAGAAGGAACATGAAGGAGATTGGTAAATTGCAACATCTTAAGATTCAGGGAAGGGTGAATGCGGAAGAGATGACTGAGTTGAAGGCACTTAAATTCTTTAAATGCTGTTTCGATACTGTGGACGAGTTCAGCATGTCTGTGAAAATTCCTTGGGAGATTGGCTGCAATGATTACCAAATTAATCATAGCCGTCGTGTTATGTAGAACTGAGTCATTATTATGATCCTAAAAATTGTATTCATGAACATACAAGTAGTGTAGATATCCATTGTTGCAATGATCCTATCGTGAATGTGGGAAGACATGGTCCTAACTTGAGTGCGGGCGGGCAAAGCAGTTCTATTTTGATTTTAGGAGATGTGCAGCGGTCGATGGGGAGTTACTGCGATGGTATGAAAAATATAATGGATGTGAGCCCACTTCTAAAACTCGAGCTTCTAGAGATTAATGAACGGGAGAATTTGCAGGTGCTCTGTGGAGCAGCAGATGAACGAGAAGTAATCGACGAGCCTTCCTACTCACTCCTCTTCCCCTGTCTTAAGAAGCTAAATATCCAGAGATGTCCGAAACTTAAGTATCTGTTTGGCCATGGGTGTAAACTCTCCCTTCCACGCCTATGAGCGATTGTCATAGATGGTTGTGAGGAAAGAGAAGGGATAACTGCAGCAGCAGCTAGGTCACCGCTTCCTGCTTTCCCCAGTCTAGAAACGATTGATGTGAAGTGTTGTGGCAACACGAAGAGGGTAGTCGAATCTGAATGGATTCCCCATTTCCCTAATCTGAAGGAGATTAATGTATGGGGATGCAAGAAGATTGTTGAGATAGTAGGATGGCCATCCCCATGTATGGGGATTAATGAATGGGAGAACGTGCAGGTGCTCTGTGGAGCAGCAGATAAATGGGAAGTAATCAACGGGCATTCCTACTCTCTCCTCTTCCCCTGTCTTAAGAAGCTAAATATCCAGATATCTCTGAAACTTAAGTATCTGTTTGGCCACGGGTGTAAACTCTCCCTTCCATGCCTACGAGCGATTGTCATAGATGATTGTGAGGAAATAGAAGGGATAACTGCAGCGGCAGCTAGGTCACCGCCTCCTCCTTTCCCCAGTCTAGAAAAGATCGATGTGAAGTTTTGTGGCAACATGAAGAGGGTAGTCGAATCCGAGTGGCTTCTCCATTTCCCTAGTCTGAAGGAGATTAATGTATGGGGATGCAAGAAGATGGTTGACATAATAGGATGGCCACCGCCATGCATGCCAGTGGATACGGCCTTTTCTGTAGCGCATCTTCAAGTGGAATGTTGCAACATACAGAAGTTGCTTCCGCAGGAATTGTTGCCGCATCTTTGGAATCCTCAACGCATCCATGTAAATGATTGCGCAGGAATGGAGGAAATTGTAAGCAGAGGAAGTGCAAGCACTTCTGGGCACATCCCCTCCTCCTCCTCTCCATGTCCATTTCGTTCTCTCCCACGGTTGAAGCACTTGCTTCTAGAGAACCTGCCCCACCTGAGGAGCATATGTGAAAGCACCATAAGTTGCCCTTCAATAAAACAGCTTCATGTGTTAGGCTGTCCAGAACTGGAGAGAATTTCTCTGCAACTGAAAGTAGTTTGTGTTGGCTGTTGCCTTCTGGATATTATTTTGGATCATGAGAAACTGTGGGGTGCGCTGGAGTGGAACAATCCCAATCAGGCTCAATCGTCTCTCAGCTATGTAGAAGCATATAATGTGTCTAAGATTCGCAAGAAACAGTCCAATAATGGAGCTGTGTAATGACAGTTTATGGAGCTAGCTACATACAAAACTGAAGAGAATTCTTTGTGTCAACCACAAATAGCATCTGATGGATCATAGACTCTTCGCTATCTTCAGCTTTTTTCTTGTTTTCTTCTTTTACTTGCACTGCTGACCATCTTTAGGTTCAGTATCTTCGGCTCTTTTCTTGTTTTCTTCTTCTACTTGCACTGCTGGCCATCTTTAGGTTCAGTGTAGGAGAGCAAAGAAAAGTATCTATTGTAGAAGTAACGAATGAAGTCAAGGGACACAGCCTTCAATTGTTCCAATGAAGTGTTGAACTTGGAAAGATGATAAAATTAGACAAAATGTCTAATTTTTGTATATGAAATTGACTTTATGTGGGTGATTGAGTATATTCATATGATAATATGCTTATGCACGAGTTCATCCTGTGGATGATCTAGTAAAAATGTATTGTTGCAAAAGGAATTCTTTTTATATTTGACTGGACTCATAGAACACATAATCAAGCATGGTTAGTGATACTTGCAGGGGTCTCTGAATCATGAGATGATTGTGCGCTCCTTTGATAAGGTGGTTCAGTTCATCTGAATTGGTTTTTGCAGGTAGTTAATTTGAGTTTCATTGGCGTGTGTTCCTCTTGTTCATCCTATTTTAACCACATGGCTAACTTGGAAGTTTACTCTGTATAAGAGTAGTCTCACGAAGAGTTCCATAGACAT
Source organism: Eucalyptus grandis (assembly GCF_016545825.1). Classification (NCBI taxonomy): domain Eukaryota; kingdom Viridiplantae; phylum Streptophyta; class Magnoliopsida; order Myrtales; family Myrtaceae; genus Eucalyptus; species Eucalyptus grandis. Next base: position 38,473,954 of record NC_052618.1, read on the forward strand.
GATTGGGCAGATCCTTTTACAGGACAAGTATCTCGAAAAGCTAGCAAATGTAGTTCTCTCGCATCTGAACTGGAGTATGGTCAGGAGGTTAGTTCCTGTTTTCCCCTCTGAACTGGCGTATGGTGATTATTTCGGTGCTATTACGGGATTGCTGGATGAGTTTTAATGGATCAGTTTACACAAGGGTTTTGAGGCGAGGCCTCTGTTGTTTCTACATGTTAAAGTGACTGCACAACAAGTGGTTGTTCAAATGCTCGGTAGAAAGCTGTCTGAGACTTGTGGCTTTGGCGGTGTTCTGCTTGAGGAGTAAGTCTGTTTCTCTGCTTAGTGGATAAGGGAGGCAGGCAAATCTATGCTCCGTTGTTGCAATGAATATTATAGCCTCGAACTGTTGAGGCATCGTAGGAAACTCCACAGTGAGAGAGTTGAAGGCTAATTGCTTTTTCTATGACCTGGATATTGAATTTTTTTAAGACAAAATGTGATTTTAGTTTGATAGAGACTCTTACAAGATGTAAATTCCTACGGATAATACATCAGGAGGATTAGCCATCATTTGGAAAGATCCTGTGGTCTTATCCATTTCCTTTGCAGAGAAAAACCAAATTCACGGAGGTCTCTAACATTGAAAATCCTGAATAACTGTGGTGGCTTTCTTTGGTCTCTAACATGCCATAATACCATGTTAAAATGTTCAACTCAAAATCTTTTATGTTGGACTTTCTAACGTAGTATTAGAGCCAATTCAGCCTCAATTTATTTCGCATAAGCGATCTACCATTCGCCAAATTCTCTGCGTCATTTCTAATCCAGCTTGCTTATGATAGGGGTGTTGAAATATTTATAATCCACTTGGTTTCCCGCATGAATCTTGATTTCATCAAGAAAGCTCATAAGAATGGCGAAATCGTTGATACTACAACCAAATGGCAAGTGTGACTTCATGGCAAAGTTCACACCACCACTGAGCTTCTTCATGGATATGAAAGACATTATCCCAAGTGGATGGGGCGACAAGGAAAATAAGAACGATCCTATTCCACCCCTATCGAAGAATAGAGAATTCTATTCCGATGATGATGAGCATAAGTACAAAACCACCTATTGGGATCAAGAATTCATAAGGAAGGCCCGTGAGAAGGGTGAAATAGTTGACACCCTTGGGCAAACGAGTGGAAAGTACGACTTCATGGTTAAGTATGCTCCGCCTCCAAGCTTCTTTGATGATCCCAAGGACATCATTCCTAGTGGATAAGGGGATGAGTTCGATGACGAAATCGTAGCCATGATTGATCATGTTGTGATTGACTTAACTAAGGAGAATGTTACTTGTTAGGTTCGAACAACCGACGTGGATCCTCTTATGTTGGATTTTCTGGTCGACAATCTTGAAGCTACGAAGATTTCGAGTGCGGGAGTGTATTGTTTAATGGCGAAGGTCCATCTTAGGAGATTCTCCTCACGTAGTATGCTGCCTATATTTAAGCGGTACCGAGCTTCCCACTTATATTCAACTGTTCTTTTCAGGACACTTTAACTCCGATTGTGACGTAGATCCTGAATACTTGATGACTCCAGGTCTATATGAACTTCACATAGTTTCTTCTAATTATTTAGAATCCTTTCACTGATCATGTTAATGGTCTTTTTAATGTGGATAATATCCAAAACACAAACAACTCTTACATTTGTCGAGATCGATATGAATTATGGATAGATTTGTCAATTTCAAAATCTATTAGTAGGTTTTCTCAACACAAATAAGAGATTGAAATGAGGTCATTTTCGAAAAAAAGAAAGATCTAAAGTGGACTTATTTCAAATAAGGATTTGAGATGACCAAATCAATAACAAAAAAAGGTCTGAAGCGAACAAATCAGTTTAAAAAAATGGCATAAAATTAAGGGGTGGCAACCACTTGATAATCCCGGCCGTCGTGCTGACGACCACAACAGCCGATTGCAAAACGACTGCTTCGATTGTCAAAGTCGAAGTGGGTCGAGTCAAGAAACTTGGTTCTTAATAGATATAGAGGCAAAGGGAAGTGCTGTCCAGTTGTGGGTATTCCGATGGGAAGTGAAGGGGCGTGGAGTTGGAGGTGAGCGGCCACTCGAGATTCCTATAACTTGGGATTTACGGATCTTCATTTTATGATTATGCATACTCTAGAACTCAAAACCTAGGTTAGTTCTAGGAACTGTTCCAAGTTTGTTCTAGATTCCACTTTTAGTGTTAATTTGAACAATTATAAATAATCACAACTTGCCATTATAATTCACCGAGTATAACTTATATTTAGACACATGAAAAATATGAAATATTAATAAATTAAAAGTCTTAGTCATCAAATAGAAGTTTGGATTCATTATCGAATATCGTGGAGTAGTGTAGGATCGCACCAACATATAGACCAAGAAAAACAAAAAAAAAAAACATTCCATATTTTAGGATCAATCGAAACAAGGTTTATCAATCTGGTATGTCTTTCTCTTAGACCAATCGGGCTATTTTAGGTCTTTATTTGAAATAATATCTATCTTAAGCTCTTTTTTGAGAAAAGTAATATCAATTCAGGGTTAAGTATGAAATTTTTTTCTAAATGATAATGACTAAAATTCATTTGTGATTATTAAGGCACGTTGTATAAAAGGAATAGGAAGAGAGGAAGAAAAGTGGGGAAAGGTAAGGAAAAATCTAACCACGGTTTCTTGAAGAAAAACACGCCTCACAGACACAGAGAGAGAGAGAGATAGTCTTGTTCTAAAAGACAAATTTTCGGACCCATTTAGGGTTTTGCTTCGCCGGCAAGGATTAGCCTAAAATGGCCACTAACACACCTAAGTGATGTTTTGATTCCCCAAATCTCTACATAGAATTTTACAGAAGTCGAGTTGGAGTCACGGTTCGAGAGAAACGAGCTCTCGAAATCCGCTCTGGACTGCGGGTGAACAGTTCGCGCCGCCACACTTCTTGACCAGACATCGGCCACCTCCGGCCACTTTTTTGGCCGACGAACTGTCGACTGTTGTAATTCGATTCGAGATCTTTCCAATGATGCGGGAGCTCGCTCAATACGGAGACTCATGGGGCCAGAACCGAAAGCTGGAAGATAAATAAGAAGTCATATATCTTCATTTGAGAAGGTACTCTGCAAATTCTAGGTTGTCTAATTCTCATATCATTCCGTGATTCATTCCCTTTTTAGATCCGTCTGAAAATCTCACCAAGTCATCTGATTCGTGTGGGTTCTTGAATATCAATCTGCCACTTGGCTTTCCCATCTTTGAACAGGTTTCGTTCTTGTCAGAATAATGCAATGCTTGAGCTAATAGAATATACAAAATATTTATATACTGCATATGATGGATGGGATGCGCTCTATTTACGTTTAGGTTGATAGCCAAGACGACAAGATGCCACGAGATAAAGATAAAGCTTGGAAATTCGTGGACGAACTGGGGGGCGGAAAATGGCGTTGTCGTCATTGTTATCGTCATCGTCCAAAAGTATACAGTGGACAGGTTACAAGGGTGAAAGCTCACTTGCTGGGAATCGAAGGCAAGGGGATTGACATTTGCACCAAAGTCCCTAACCGTGAAAGAGATCAGTTGCTGTCCTTACTAGAGAATGAGGGAGATCCATTGCTGTCCTTACTCAAGGAGGAGGGGTGTAGCGGAGAATCCAATCGTCACTCCTTCACTGGCGGGCCGGCCGGAAGAGCAAACATCACCGATGCGATTCAATTAACCTCTGGTCAACAATCACCGGGAGAGCGGCATCAGTTTCATCAGAGTTCAACTATGCCGTTGGTCGCACAAGATAACCCCTTCATTGCAAATGGTATGTCCATTTGATGTTTCTAGACAATGCAGGAAAACACATCTTTAATTTTTCAGAGCAAGGTCATCGTCCTTTTTCACCAAGGCCATCTAATTCAATAGTGAGCTAGGGAGAAAAATTACACTTAACTTGTCAATTTATCTCCAACACAAAGAATGAAGTCATGATCATTGTCGTTTGTCACCAAATTTCTCACGTTTCACACAAAAACGAAAAGCAATTTCGTTTTTGGTCGAGATTAATGTGGCTCATAGTGCACATCAATATGATGAGTCATGTAGGATGAAGTGTGGCATTTAATAGTAAGAATGGACAAAATTTGTAACATGTGTCATTTTTGACTGCGACTGAAAGGTTGAGCTTTTTCTTGAAATGTTTATTTTATTTTTGTCCCATCCCAAGTGCTGAAGGTAGACTTTCTGTTTTTGGATTTGGCCTGCTTGGTGTGGTTGCAAAAATTGATTTATATTCAAGTTTGAGATGTATTCATTATACTGCTGATTGATCCTAGTGTCAGATCTGGCTTAGCTCTTATGTTGGAAATGGGAATGTCTAAACATCTGTTCAATTGATGTGCCAGAGCGACCAGCTTCAGTACACTCTCCCCATTTCCTTGATGTGTCTTCTGACAAATTACTTGCAGATTCCGACCCACAGCAAGCGAGTGCGGTCGACATGGCAAACCATCTATCACGGGGTGTATATACGCCCCACGGCATATTGCCCGTGCAACGAGACACTTCAATGCCTCCTCAACTTCAGATAATTCCCCAGTCCAGCAACATTGTACCTGATCAATCAATTAATTTCGAGACAGGGGACCAGCAACATAATCAAAGTATGTCATCTTCATTACAAAATGATCAGTTCCTCGCCAACGGTGCATCAGATGGGTTGCAGCAGCCGATTCAAACTGGTGTTTTAGCAACAGATCCTCTCAACGTCATACCTTCGACCAACATTTGGCAGGATTTCAATCAACCAAACCAAACCTTCTGTGGACAACATGGAGGTGAAAACTTGTCATCTACACCAATATATTCAACAACCTGGTCGTTTCCCAATGAGGATATCCAAACTCATGACGAGATGGATCTGGCAGAGATATCATCACTAGGAAATGAAAAATCCCTTCAGATGGGTACTTCAAGTTTTTTGCAGGACTGCCGTGAGCCTTGTGCTTTGGAAGGCGTTAACACTGCCCAGCACTCTAATCAACCCCATCCAAGATTTGATGGAGAAAGTGGAATTGAAACCAATTTGTTTCCTTCACAAGATTTGATGGGAGTAGATCCCCAGCATTCTAGTGATCCACACGTTTCTGAGAAGTCAAATGTCGATTTGCAGGGCCCAACAGATGGAATAAATACAGCAGCCCAATCAATACCATCTCTGGGTATGGTTTGATCTATCTAACTGATGCTGTTGTACCAATTGAACCGCAAATAACCCCATTTGCCTTATTTGAGGGAGCACGATGCTTTTGTGTATGACTATCTCATGAATTTCTTGTTTTTTTTTTTTTTTTTTTTTTTTTTTTTTTTTTTTTTTTTTATGTTAGATATGAACAGAGGCTCACCAATGTTGAACCAGATAAGCATTTGCGCCAACCATGAGAAGATGAAAAATCTAAAAAGAAAATTTGAACAACTTGAAGGCAGAGAAGCTGACATAAAGAAGAAGATGAAGCTAGAATCTACCAAGTCATTGCCTCAGATGAAGCCGAAGACAATGGTTACAAAATGGTTGAAGAAAATAAAAACAGCAAGAAATAAATTCAAAAGCATTAACGAAGTGAGTGGGGAAAATATGCCATTGAAGGAACGGGTGGAGAGATTGACAAGAGAAGTGGAAGAGCTTAGAGGAAAAAAACTTCCACGAACGCTATTCATTCAGGCAGAACCTGCCAAAAGACCAGCACTATTAGAACATAAGCTAATAGGTGAGGCAATTCAGAGGAACATAGAGTTGATCTGGGGCTGTCTAATGGAGAATCGTTCTTCAAATTTGGGTATTTCTGGCATGGGAGGGGTTGGGAAAACGACAATAGTGGAGCACATACATAATAGACTCCTGAAAAATGGGAACTTTGACACTGCAATTTTTTGCACTGTGTCCCAAAATTTTAGCATTCATAAGTTGCAGAGTGATATTTGGAAGGAACTAAAAGGAAGTGACATGGAGGAGGAGCGTGTGACGAAACGAGCAGCAAAGTTGTCCGAAGACTTATCAAAGAAGAAGAATTTTGTACTGATTCTTGATGACGTGTGGGAGCATTTTGAACTCCGGGATGTGGGAATTCCCCATATAGCTGATGGATGCAAGCTAGTCTTAACAACTCGATCTTCTGAAGTATGTGCTCGAATGGGTTGTAAAAAAATTGAAATTAGACCTTTACGTGAAGAAGAAGCATGGAACTTATTTGTGGAGCATCTTGGGTATAATGGGGTACTGGAGAAAATTAAAGAGGTTGCAAAGGCAATCGTGGAGAAATGTGCAGGTTTGCCACTTGCTATCATCGCAATGGCAAGAAGCATGAGGGGGGAGGTGAGAAGTTTTTACTGGAAGGACACTTTGGATCAACTGAATGACCCCAAAAAGGATCATACAGAGATGGGAGACAGGGTTTTGCCGGTACTTAGACATAGTTACACACGCCTGTCCCCTCAACTTCAACAATGTTTCTTACGCTGTGCACTTTATCCTGAAGATGCATCAATTGGGAAAATGGAGTTGATTGAATTTTTTATTGATGAGGGATTGATAGACGAACTGCATACTAGGGAGAAACAACACAACAGGGGTCTTACCATAATAAGCAGACTTCAAGATGCTTTCTTGTTGGAAGATTCTTATTGGGGGATCAAGATGCATGATTTGCTCAGAGATATGGCGCTACACATAATGAGTACAACATCTATTGTAGAAGTACGCATGCCCGATGAGGAACGTTGGACAAGTGATTTAGAGAGAGTTTCTTTGATGAATAGAATCAACAAAATTCCTCCAGATATGTCACCAAATTGTCCTAAACTGTCGACCCTGTTATTAAAAGATAGGATTTTGGATCATATCCCGGATTCTTTCTTCAAGCAACTGCAGGGGCTGAAGGTTCTAAACCTAAGTAGAAGTAAAATCACAAAACTTCCTAGTTCCGTGTCGGACTTGGTAAACTTGAGAGCTTTAGTTCTTTGTTGGTGTTATCGATTGTGCCACGTTCCTTATTTAGGAAAGTTGAAATCATTAAGGAAGTTGGATGCCTTGGGATGTATAAAGCTGGAAGCAGTTGAAGGTTTGCAAATGTTGGCGAACTTGAGATACCTTGACCTATTTCGCACGGGTGTAAAAAAATTACAGAAAGGAACATTAAGGAGTTCGGTAAAATTGCAACATCTTAAGATTCAGGGAAGGGTGAATGCAGAAGAGATGACTGAGTTGAAGGCACTTGAATTATTTGAATGCCGTTTTGATACTGTGGACGAGTTCAGCTTGTCTCTGAAAATCCTTGGGGAGATTGGCTACAATGATTTTAAAATCAAAGTGAACCAAGTAAATTCGTCGTTTTATGTAAAAATGGCTCATTATGATCCCGAAAATTGTATTCATGAACATTCAAGTACTGTAAGAGTCCATCTTGAGAAGCTAAATATCCAGAGATGTCTGAAACTTAAGTATCTGTTCGGGCACGAGTGTAAACTCTCCCTTCCAGACCTAGGGGCGATTGTCATCAGGGGTTGTGAGGAAATAGAAGGGATAACTGCAGTGGCAGCTGGTTCACTGGTTCCTGCTTTCCCCAGTCTAAAAATGATCAATGTGAAGTCTTGTGACAACATGAAGAGGGTAGTTGAATCTGAGCGGCTTCTCCATTTCCCTAATCTGAAGGAGATTAAAGTACAGGGATGCAAGAAGATGGTCGAGATAATAGGACGGCCACCTCCATGCATGCCAGTGGATACGGCCGTTTTGGATGTGAGCCCACTTCTAAAACTCGAGTTTCTACATATTATTGAAGGGGAGAACTTGCAGGTGCTCTGTGGAGCAGCAGATGAACAAGAAGTAACCAACGGGCATTCCTACTCTCTCCTCTTCCCCTGTCTTAAGGAGCTATATATCCAGAGATGTCTGAAACTTAAGTATCTGTTAAGGCCCGGGTGTAAACTCTCCCTTCCAGACCTGCGGGCGATTGTCATCGAGGGATGCGAGGAAATAGAAGGGATAACTGCAGCGGCAGCTGGTTCAATGGTTCCTGCTTTCCCCAGTCTAGAAAGGATCAATGTGAAGTCTTGTGGCAAGATGAAGAGAGTACTTGAATCTGAGTGGCTTCTCCATTTCCCTAATCTGAAGGAGATTAAAGTACAGGGATGCAAGAAGATGGTCGAGATAATAGGACGGCCACCTCCATGCATGCCAGTGGATACGGCCGTTTTGGATGTGAGCCCACTTCTAAAACTCGAGTTTCTAGAGATTATTGAAGGGGAGAACTTGCAGGTGCTCTGTGGAGCAGCAGATGAACAAGAAGTAACCAACGGGCATTCCTACTCTCTCCTCTTCTCCTGTCTCAAGGAGCTATATATCCAGAGATGTCTGAAACTTAAGTATCTGTTCGGGCCCGGGTGTAAACTCTCCCTTCCAGGCCTGCGGGCGATTGTCATCAAGGGATGCGAGGAAATAGAAGGGATAACTGCAGCGGCAGCTGGTTCACTGGTTCCTGCTTTCCCCAGTCTAGAAAGGATCAATGTGAAGTCTTGTGGCAAGATGAAGAGAGTACTTGAATCTGAGTGGCTTCTCCATTTCCCTAATCTGAAGGAGATTAAAGTAAGGGGATGCAAGAAGATGGTCGAGATAATAGGACGGCCACCTCCATGCATGCCAGTGGATACGGCCGTTTTGGATGTGAGCCCACTTCTAAAACTCGAGCTTCTAGAGATTATTGAAGGGGAGAACTTGCAGGTGCTCTGTGGAGCAGCAGATGAACAAGAAGTAATCAACGGGCATTCCTACTCTCTCCTCTTCCCCCGTCTTAAGAAGCTAAATATCCAGAGATGTCTGAAACTTAAGTATCTGGTCGGGCACGGGTGTAAACTCTCCCTTCCAGACCTACGGGCGATTGTCATCGAGGGATGTGAGGAAATAGAAGGGATAACTGCACTGGCAGCTGGTTCACTGCATCCTGCTTTCCCCAGTCTAGAAACAATCGATGTGAAGTCTTGTGGCAACATGAAGGGGATAGTTGAATCTGAGTGGCTTCTCCTTTTCCGTAATCTGAAGAAGATTAAAGTACAGGGATGCAAGAAGATGGTCGAGATTATAGGACAGCTACCTCCATGCATGCCAGTGGATACGGCCCTTTTGTTAAGGCATCTTCAAGTGGAACATTGCAACATACAGAACTTGCTTCCGCTGGAATTGTTGCCACATCTTCGGAATCTTCAACGCATCCATGTAAATGACTGCACAGGAATGGAAGAAATTGTAAGCAGAGGAAGTGCAAGCACTCCTGAACACATCCCCTCCTCTCCATATCCATTTCATTCTCTCCCACAGTTGGAGCACTTGCTTATAGAGAACCTACCCAACCTGAAGAGCATATGTGAAAGCACCATAAGTTGCCTTTCAATAAATTCGCTTCGTGTGTCGGGTTGTCCAAAACTGGGGAGAATTTCTCTGCAACTGAAAGTAGTTCGTCAGGGCATGGACATGCCAAAAATTAATTTGGATCGTAAGGAACTGTGGGATACACTGGAGTGGGATGGTGCTGAAAAGGATCAATTTGTTTCCAATTATGTAAGAGCTTATAATGCATGTAAGAATCGTGATCTGTAGCTGGCTAAATACAAAAAATAAGAGAATTCTCTGTCTCAACCACAAATAGGATCTGATGTATCAGAATTCTTTTTTTTGGAAGGGTAAATGAAAGTCTGTCTAGGCTGATGTATCAGAAATTTTACTCTGTGTCGAGCACAAATAGGATCTGACTTCATTTTCTTGCACTGCTGAGCATCTTTAGGTTCAGCATCTTCAGCTCTTTTCTTGTTTTCTTCTTCTACTTGTACTGGTGGCCATCTTAAATTCAGTGTAGGAGAGGAAAGACAAGTATCTGTTGTGGAAGTAATGAGTGAAGTCAAGGGACATAGCCTTCAATTGTTCCAATGAAGTGTCGAACTTGGAAAGATGATGATAAAATTAGACATTTTTTATACGATACTGGCTTTATGTGGGTGATTGAGTATATTCATATGTTAATATGCTTAAGCACGAGTTCATCCTGCGGATGATCTAGTAAAAATGTGTCGTTGCAAAAGTAATTCTTTAACATTTGACTCGACTCATAGAACACATAATCAAGCATGGTTAGTGATGCTTACAGGAGTCCCTGAATCATGAGATAATAGTGTGTTCCTTCGATAAAGTGGTTCGGTTCATCTGAGAACTGGTTTTTGTAGGTAGTTAATTTGAGTTTCATTGGAGTGTGTTCCTCTTGTTCATCACAACTATTTTTACCACATGGCTAACTTGGAAGTTTACTCTGCATGAGAGTAGTCTCACGAAGAGTTCCATAGACAAGATTGGGCAGATCCTTTTACAGGACAAGTATCTCAAAAAGTCGTGAAATGTAGTTCTCTCGCATCTGAACTGGAGTATGGTGAGGAGGTTAGTCCCCGTTTTCCCCTCTGAACTGGAGTATGGTGATTACTTCGGTGCTGTTACGGGATTGCTGGATGAGATCTAGCGGATGAACTTACACAAAGGTTTTGAGGGGAGGTCTCTTGTTTCTACAAGTTATGTTAAAGTGGGTGCACACAAGTGGTTGTTCAAATACTCGGTAGAAAGCTATCTGAGATTTGTGGCTTTGGCGGTGTGGAGTACGTCTGTTTCTGTGGTCAGTGGATAAGGGAGGCTGGCAAATCTATGCCCCATTGTTGCAATAAATATTATGGCCTCAAACTGTTGAGGCATTGTAGGAAACTCCATAGTTAGAGTTGACGGCTAATTGCTGTTTCTGTGACCCGAATATTGTATTTCTATCAAGACAAAATGTGATATTAGTTGGATAGAGACTCTTACAAGACGTAAATTCCTATGGATAATACACCAGGAGGATTAGCTGTCATTTGGAAAGATCCTGTGGTCTTATCCATTTCCTTTGCGGAGAAAAACCAAATTCACGCAGAGGTCTCTTAACAGTGAAAATCCTGAACAACTGTGGTGGCTTTCTATGGTGTACTTACCAACTTATTTTAGTCTTAAGCAAGCATTTTACGGTGATTGCAAAAGGCGGGTTCAGGACTTGGGAGAGGACTGGGTTGGAATTGGAGATTTCAATGATACTATCTTTAACTCGGAACCGTCCAGAAGAGGCCCGGGCCCATCTCGTCACTTCCTAGCAGACTTTGTGGATCTAGTGGGCTGTGTTGATGTTGGGTTTAAAGGCAAACCTTACACCTTGACAAATGGCAGAGAGGGCTCTGCAAGTGTCCGAATAAGACTGGATCGAGCAATCTGTTCGACTTCGTGGTGTGAGAAATTCCCTCGGGCAGGGGTTGTCCACTTACCAATCGTCAATTCAGATCATCCTTCTATTTGGCTGAATTCTACTTCTATCGAGGATAAGTCGCAACACCCTTTTAAATTTGAAGCAACTTTGCTGCGGGACTCTGCTTGTATTATTGTAGTGGAAAAGGCTTGAAAAAACGAGGTGGTAGACAGTTCGAGGGCCTCCTGGCATAGTGGGATATGTTCAGTAGAAGTCCAAAAACTTGTGCGAGAAAGTGCGGTGAGTCCAAAAACTTACAGAAAGTTCAATCAAGTCTAAAACTTGTCCAGAAAGTGCAATTGAGTCCTAAAGTTAACACGTTAAGAAAGTTAACGGAAATTGCGACGTGGCGCGACGTCATATTTTAAATGATTTTTTTTTATTTTTCAAATGGCTTTTTAAAATTATTTTTATTCAAAATCTTTAAAAATTAGATTAAAAACTAAAAAGGAAAATCTAAATTTATTTAAAAAAAGAAAAATCTAAATTTATTTAGAAAAACAAAATTGTTCAAAAAAAAAAAAAGGCAGTGGACTCCGCCGCCGCCCATCGCCGGAGGGGCGGGCGACGGTCGCCGCCCGCTCGCCGGGGCGCCGAGGCACGCCCAGATCCGGCGAGCCTCGCCGGCCCGAGCGAGGGCCGACGAGGCCTCGCCCAGGCGGGCGGCGGTCGCCGGCCCCCGGTGAGGACCGTCGCCGGCCCCTCCGGCAATGGGCGGCGACGGAAGTCCACCGCCTTTTTTTTTTTTGAACAATTTTGTTTTTCTAAATAAATTTAGATTTTTCTTTTTCTAAATAAATTTAGATTTTCCTTTTAGTTTTTAATCTAATTTTTAAAGATTTTGAATAAAAATAATTTTAAAAAGCCATTTGAAAAATAAAAAAATCATTTAAAATATGACGTCGCCGCCACGTCAAAGCAATTTCCGTTAACTTTCTTAACGGTGTTAACTTTAGGACTCAATTGCACTTTTCGGACAAGTTTTAGAACTTGATTGAACTCTTTGTAAGTTTTAGGACTCAATTGCACTTTCTGGACAAGTTTTAGGACTTGATTGAACTCTTTGTAAGTTTTAGGACTCAATTGCACTTTTTGCACAAGTTTTAGGACTTCTGCTGAACATATCCCAACTAAAATTGACAGTCAAAGCTTTGGAAAAAGTGGAATAAGGAACATTTTGGCATTTTGCCAACAACGCCTTAAGGATTTGATTTCATCACTTGATTCCATTTAAAGGGATGATCCCTTGGAAGAGAATAATAGGATAGGAAATAAATCAATGAGGCTATTAATAAGCAACATGAGAGATTGGAAATGATCTTGAAGCAAAAATCAAGACAATTATTGCTGCAAGAGAGTAATCAAAATACCAAATATTTTCACCTCTACTCCTATTAGAGGGCAGAAAAATTATATCTTAGCAGTGCAGGATGATGGAGACTGATGGATCACGAATATGGATGAGATTAGAGTTTTTCTTTTTTCCTAACAAAGTATATAGAGCTTTTCTCAAGACCCATACTTGATCCACACCCTCTCACAGGAGAGTTATTTCCTAAGGCTATTTCTGAAGAGGAGAACGCTGAACTTCTAGCGATTCCAACGGAGGATGAAATCTATAGCGTTCTGAAAGCAATGGCCACTTTAAAATCACCAAACCTAGACGGATTTCATGCCATCTTCTATGTGAAATGCTAGAAAGTGGTGAAGGCCCAGGTCAATCAATTTGTGAAGCTCTTCTTCCACACAGGTCAATTGCCCCACCTCCCCAATCATACTTTCCTTGTACTTATCCCCAAAACACATAATGCACATGCTTTTACCCAGTTTTGCCCCATGAGTCTGTGTAATGTGAGCTACAAACTTATTTCTAAATTGTTAGCTAATACATTGAAGGGGTTTCTCAGCCGTATAATTTCACCTCAATAATCCGCTTTTGTTTAGGGTAAAAGTATACTGGAGAACTTAGTAATGGCACAAGAAATCACAGACTCCATGAGAAAGAAACAAAATGAGAGGGCCTTTGTGGGAATCAAGTTGGATATGTCCAAAGCTTATGATAGAGTTGATTGAAATATTCTCGACACAATATTTCGCAGCATGGGATTTTCAAATCACTTTTGTGAATTCATAAACTAGTGTATTTCGATAGGTTGCTATACTCATCAATTGTGGACCAGCTAAAGGTTTTACACCTCAAAAGGGTCTTAGACAAGGAGATTCTATCTCACTATATTTGTTTGTAGTCTATGGTGAACTTCTTTCTCGGATACTCATTGAAGCAGAGGATTCGAAGATGATCATAGGGATAAGAGCAGGAAGGGATGGTCCATCTTTAACATACCTTATGTATGCTGATGACTTGCTGTTATTTCTTTAAGCCACAAAGAAACATTTGAGAGCTCATGCAATAATATCATGTTAAAATGTTCAACTCAAAATCTTTTATGTTGGACCTTCTAATGTAGTATTAAAGCTAGTTCAACCTTGATTTATTTTGGCTATGCAATCTACCATTCGGCAAATTCTCCATGTCATTTCTAGTCTAGCTCACATATGATAGGGGTGTCAAAATATTTCATGTCACTTGTCTATGAGGCTTGTCTGCAAGTCCCCTAACAAAGCCTTCATTTGGTTTCACTAAAGTTTTTGCTCAAAAGACTAGCAAATAAAGCATTTATTTGCATTTTCTCCGAGGCAACTTGTTTATAATCTCAAGAGCCAGTTCACATATTAACAACTTCAAAGCTCAATGTCTATTTATTATGTCTTTCATATTACATAACACAATAAACTGAACTAACTGAACGAAGAATGAACACATTTTATATCTAAGTATATTGGTATAACTAATTTTTCGACTATAAGTTACATTATATGATGTAATCATTTAAGTATTTTTGCTGGGCTCATTTTCCTTCTTTAGTCACGGTACAATCATAAATTGAAATCAAAGTGGTTTAATATAACTGATACAATATCTTCTTTTAAGTCTATTTCCTTCGTTTAGTCAAACTATCTTAAGTCATTTTCATGTTTAATATCTAAAAATACAACCAGCTTTGATTGGAAAAAAGGAAAAAAGGAAAAAAAAAAAAAACCATTTGCGGTGCGAAGAATGACAAGAGCACTGGGACGACTTCCCAAAATAAAGCAAAAATGAGAGTCATTTAAAGCATAACTGAAACACATTTAGAGCTCACTTCTTGGTTATTAGTGAGTACACAGCCAAATAGGAAAAAGAAAAAGAAAAAAAAGCACAATCTTTTGCACCAAATGTACCACAACCTTAAAAAATGCTAAAAAGCAGCCCAATCTTCTGAATGTGAGATGAAAATAGCACAACCCTTCAAACTTCCTAGATAAAAGCCTAACGTTTAACTCGTGTGACACAAATGACATCCAATGCAAATTATGCATAATCTTCTATTACATCACCACGAGTCATACATAACTTCAAACGACTATTTCTAACAAAATCCTAGAAATTTGGTGAGAAAGATTATATACTAAGTTTGGTGACAAAGACTGTAAACATAAAACAACGCCATATTTGTGTCGGTTGACATGGCTCGCTATGTATGTCAACCAGGAAGCCACGTTGGGTAACCGTCATAATTTAGCAATGATAATGGATAGAATTTGTAATAGGTGTCAGTGTTTTGTCCCAAATTTAAAAGCAGGGGGGTTTTTTACATTTGAAAGCTTGTGTTATTTTTGTCCCAAGTACAAAAGGTTGGACTTGTTTTTGGGACTTGGCCATAAGTATACTCAAATTCTATCCATCGATTATTGAAGGTGAAAATGTTACAAACTTGAAAGCATGATGACAGATAGGATTTCTTGATATTTTGAGAGGCCGTATATTAGGGAAATGACCAATTAAGAGCATGGTTACTTCTCCTGGAGGTGGCTTCCTTTTAATAATTACTTAAGTGTTGAGATCTAATTCCTTCTCCATTAATTACGTCATTCTCCTCTGAGTATCCGAGAAATCTTGCGCAACATTGTGAAGTACGGTCAGAAAGCTTCTGATTCGTGGAAACTGTCAAGGATTTGGGAATCCATGGATTTTTTGTAGTACTTCTTAACTACGTAAGTGATTCTTCTTGGTGAGAGCTTGCTTCACATTTGGCTCGTAGGAATAACAATCATATTTCCATTCAATTCTGATGATGCAATTAGTCGTTCGTTCGATTCAAAAATAGATTAGAAATAGCTATTTTCTCAAAATAAGGAATAGCTACGCCTGGATGGCCGAGGAATTATAATGGCTATTCCGTGTAGTTGAGAATAGCTTCAATTTTCATAATTGAGAATTGACTTTGGATGTTTAATAATTAATCATATTTAAATTAAAAGAAAGTTATTAAATTCGGACTATGTTTGTTATACTTGCATAATTCAATTATTCATATTGTAAATGATTTGTAACATATTAAGTCGTAACCTATAATCAAATTATAATTTAAGCTGAAATAATAAGTTAGAGAGCTTGAATACAATTGATATTATGATATTCGAAGTTGCCATTCGTAAGATAGTAAATCACACAGGATATTATGATAACTACTATCCCAAGTTTAGTTACTTATAATTAGTTATTGCGCAAATGAAAAAAGGCAAAAATTAGTATCCGTTTTTTTTTTAACTGCGTAACTAGCATAGTCAAAAAAAATATACAACACTTATAATTTTGAAATTATATTTATTTAAAAAGAAGTTTTTTTTTGTCCAATTGCCACAATTATTACAATGACTACGTCTCCATGTGATTTGAGTTCATTTAGATATCTAATGGGAAAATTACAAAGATAAAACATATTTCTATTAAAATTGATCAAATTAACTTTTAATTTTGCACTTTGTAATTTAATTAAATCCCATGGAGAAAAGGACACCAGAACTACCAAAACTCGTGTATGATGTTCATTTTAATACCAAAAGTTTCATTTGGATCACTTAAGTGCCAATTTTTTTAAAAAAAATGATATTTTTAATGTCAACTCTGGTCAGTTTAGCTAGAAATCTAACATGGCTCTTTTCTTTTAGTTTCTTAGGCCAACGTGGTTCGTCGGTGAGTTTAGTCAATATTTAACCCTAAAACGATGCCATCTTAATGCCTTTATGTCAAATAAGAATTCTAAATCTCCAAATCGAAAAAGAACCCCCCCAATTTCAAACCTTAAATCAGCCATTGAATGCAAATTCACTCCCCATTTCAGTTTGCCCCCAAAATTAACAACTCAATCTTGCAAATAAAGAGCAGGAGCTTGAGTAGCATGACTCACAACCCCAATTTTTCCCCTTATGGCCCTAATTTTCTCTCATGAGCACTAATTTTCCCTCTATTGAGTCTGATGCTAGAGAGAGTGTAGAGAAATAGAAGGCAATACAAGTGAGAACTAAAATGGATAAGTCGCTTGCCACTTGTAGGAATCCACCTAAGAGATAAGAGCAAAACAAAAGATCCTTCTTGTTCTTTAGCCAAAGGTTAAATAAATTATCACTCAAAATAAGTCTACATTCTTATTTATCGTAGCATGCTTATATAGATGAACTTGGAAAAACCCTCCAAGCATGAATAATTACTAGGACTCATAGGGAAGACCAACTAGAAAACAACGCAAATTAAATAGGGACTCTAAAAACTTTAAACGACAATTACTAGACATTCAAAATATAAGAAATAAATGTTATTGAATGCATGTATCCAAGATTTGCTTGTTCCAATGTTGTTGAGTTAATGGCCTTCAAGGAATGTAGACATCCTCCAAATGTGAAGTGATTAGAGTAGATTCAGAACCGATAATTGCCTTGTCAATCGATGTCTAGGTTGTTGGTCAATAATTAATGCAATCGACAAATTGTCCACTAAATCAACAACTCCCTTCTAGAATCAATGACTTCTAGGAATGTTCCGACATCAAACGCTTTTGCTACGTGTAAGCTCGTCCTAGAGTTTTCATTTTTTTCAGCTTCATGGTAGGGAGAAAGATCGGCTACATTGAACGTCACCGAAACAACATACTCACTAAGGAGTTAAATCTTGTATGCTTTGTCTCCAATTCTTTGCAGCACTTTAAAAGGACCATCGACTTTAGGCTTCAACTTCCCATGATGATCTCGAAGAAATCTTTTGTGATATCCTCGTTCTGACCCTAATTTTCAAAATGAAATCACATTGACTGCTAATCTTTAGATGAGATTACAACGAAGATCAATATACCACGAAAACATCGAGAATAGCCATTTTGGGTTACAAACTCTATTTCTTATTGATGGGATGTGAAAATTCAGAAAGTTGGAAGTATGTCACGAACAAGGACCCAAGTGGACCCACGCCCACGGAGCTAGGGCCAAATGGGCCCACGCCCATGTTGGGCGGCCTAAGGGCCATACACCCAAGAGGTGGGCGGTCCAAGGGAGGGCCATGGGCTCTCTAAGCCCATTAGGTCCATCATTGCTAAATCTTGGCATTTATTACAGTCAATTATGTGAATAGTGCGTGAATAGTGTGCAACCTTCGAGAATTGATCAAATTGCCCCCTTATTCAACTTAAGACAAAGGGGCAAGATAGGAAATAAGGAAGGGGTGGCCACAAGGGAGAAGGAAGGGAAATGATGTCAACCCCCTCTCCCCCAATCTAGCCTACTCACTTATTTTCCCATGTGCAAATCTTCCACATTAATGATCTTGGATTATTTCCCTTCATGAAGCCATCCTTCTAGCTAAGTAGATCATAAGTTGAGTGGATTTTTGAGGGATTATGTGTGCCTTGCATTAATTGGCAAGATTTTCCTCTTCTTCCCTCCCCCCAAAAACTATGGTCTCGTCTCTCTTTCATTCTCTCTTTCTCATTTTCTCACCTTTTGCTCTCAATCTCATTTTCTCTCTCTCCTTGCCATAGTTGAACCACTCCTTGTCCATTTGCATCTCATTGCAAGCCACTCTCTTCATTTTCCTCACATTTCCCTCACCAGCAATCGTCCACCACTTCGTTGCTATTGAATTGCCCTTTCGTATTGCCAATCCTATAATTGTATCGGGTTTTTGGACACACGGAGGCTACTATCCAACCCCTGCCGTAACTCCTTCTCCTTCATTTCCTTCACGGTTTGGTCCCCCATGGAGCTCGGAGACGGTCTACCACCTAGCCAACCGCCGTGCTGCCACCATACCACCACCAGAACGCCTCCACAGCCCTCGCCGGGGCCTGATCAGTGCTGGTCCAGCCACCATAGCCACTATCTAGCCTTGCCACTCCTCCCTCAATGCTTGTTGAAGCTTGGATTTGGGTGTGAGTGGCTTTCTAGCCCTTGATTAGGGTTATTGTTGCATTTAAGGATTAGTTTAGGGCTAGATTAAAGTTAAATAATGCTATGATAATGTGATAAGTGGGTCTTATATAATAATTTATCGTAGGGTACCGATAAATTATCGAGATAGGTTACCACGGCTATCGCAATAGGTTATCAAGTTTTACCGATAAGTTATCAATATATGATAAGTAGTTATGTGATAAGTTATTAACATGTGATAAGTGAAGTATGATATGTTGATATCGTGTGCTATAATAGAGTAATAAATTATTATGTGATAAAAAGGGTATGTGATATGATGTTGTGATAGGATATGTCATTAAAATAAGCTATCAGATAGTTTATTATAATGCTTTAGACCCTTATATAATGAATTATCTTAAAGAAGTGTTATATATGCTTGAAGTTCTAATAATGATGCATTATTAGTTGTGAAATTTAATTATGATGCATGTTCATGGCATTAGATGATTTTTAGTCAAGAATTATGCATGTGATGATATGTGGGAAGGATAGCATGTTGGAGTGTTTAAGTGGTGCAATTATACATAGTGATATAAGATACGAATTTGGCATGATGGCATGTGACAAACATTGTTGCATATTACATGGGCATCACACTTGATTAATGAAAAAGATACGAAATGAGTTGTGTGATGGTATGCCTGTGGGATTTACGCGGATTAATGGACCCATCCTAATGCATTTTATATGGGACCCATCCTAATGCATTTTATATGGGACGATGCCCGATTAAATTCAGATGTCCCCAATAATCGACCCTGGTTTTGGCCCATTATCTTTGAGGATAGTTTCAGAAACAGAAGATTGCAAAAGAGTTGGGGCATCAATCCCATTATCTTTTCGGGGGATCCGTAATCAACCCTGGTTTCGGCCGACGCTTCAAGGAACTGCTAGTGCTCTAGAGCCAACGTCTCTCTCCTCCTTCGTTGAGGTGTTTGTTTTTTTGCCAATTGTTCATGCCGTGCATTTCTAGTTGTTGTTTGCCTTCTTTGGGCGTTGCCTTGTGTTTTACATCATCGCATCCTTTCACTCATTATGATTGTTCATATTGAGTGCAAGTTTTTGATGCCGTGATCTTATGTACATTTGGCATTTTCTCAATATATTTATTACCTTTTACAAAAAAAAAAAAAAAAAGTTCCCATTTTTCTTTTCTTTATTATTTTTTTTTGTAATGTCCCCGTTTTGAGGGGGCACTTTTTTTTTTTTTTTTTTTTTTTTTTTTTTTGGGAATTTTGTAGGGCTTGACATCATTAGGCCTAGCTGGCCGAATTGGAGAGACTTAAACATGTAAGCCTTCAGACTGAAGGCTGGGCTTGTCGAAGAAGAAAGAGGCTTCGGTTGGTTTGACATCACTCGCAATGCAAGTGGAAATGGAATTTCGGGAAATTTTTTAGGCATTTTAGAAATATATTTTTTTCATTTTCGCAAAATGAAATCAACAATGACAAAAATATTTTAACTAAAAGTTTGGAGAGTTCGAAGACAAAAAACCATCCGTTAGATAGGATCCACCTTTAAGCAATTCAAACGCCACATATACTTTTCACATATTTATCCATAAGACATTGTCATATGTTACGTGTGATGAAATTGGAGAGCAACTGAGGCTCATACATGGTAACATGGCTTGAAAGTAAGTCTTGTGCCATTGGTTAACCACCACAATAGTGTGGAAATTTGAACCTCTTGACCTCTAAGGATGTCAAGCATTTGGCAATGTCAACTATTGAAAGATAATAGGGTTAAGTTAACATGAAATTAAATCATATGTAGTTAATAGTCATTTTGCTCAATTAAAGCCACTAAATGCATTGGCTCAAGCTCCCCTAGTCCCAATAAACTGAACCGAACCTATCTGAGTCAAATCGATACATTAGGGTTCTACCATTTTCATGTTTGATTGGGATAACTTCGGTTAATTGATACCAAACCAGATGAAACCTAACCAAATTGTGATTTTAATAAACAAAACAATACTTATAATAAGTCGAGATTGATCCTACACATGCATTTATCTTATGACATTACAATTACTTATTCCTATTCAAGTTCGTTGTTGCTATTCAAACATTCGTCTTTGTCTATGTCGATAGATTCAAGTCAACATACCATTTTCTCTCATTAATTGATTTCTAAAATTGCCTTCGCTGCACATTATATTCATTCATTGAGTAACCTTCCACTTTCTTTCTATGCAAATATAACCCGCTTTTGGCCTGATCTACCACAAGGGCCGATAGGAATTAGGGACAATATCATCATTATTTCCATCTTCAGCATATACTGCTGCATACATACGATGATTCTTATTATATTACTAAAAATATATCATCAATAACTTTAGCACATTTAATTTACAATATCATCTAGAAAGTAATTGGACACGCCAAGTGCGTGCACAAGAACTGATTACAGTGCAAGCAGAGGATAGGTCAATTCCGCCAAGCTAAGATCTCTTTAATGGAATTACTTGAGCCTATAACGGGCATACGATCTCGAGTTTAGAATTGAGTTTTATCAATGCCACTTGAGCTCGTCAGCCCAAAATGCTCAAGTTAAAGGACATAAGATGATCTATTGCCCGATGTGGAGTTGAGCTAACGTAGGTCAGCTATACGAAAGAAAGTTCCAAAATAAGACCCTAAAAGAAATGATCGTCATACTAATGACTAGGTTTGGTAAGAGAACTGATTTCATTATTACCAAAGAGATTCATTCATAAAGTTGACCACTAAAAGAAATGACCTTGATACAGCATGAACAACTCATTCATGTTGCCATGTCTCTAATCACCTTTTTTTTTTTTTTTTTTTGTCTAAAGTGAATTTTTATTTATCAAATACGCGGAGAACCGCGATGGCCCGCTACCGGGGCGTCGATACATAAAAGAGCCCATAGGCTTGAGGGAGGAGAGGCCCACCAATTCGGAGGGATGGTCTTCAGGCGTTGGTTACGTGCGGCCCAATCCGCAGCTTGGTTCGCTGAGCGGGGACAGAAGGCGAGGCCCAGTCGCGGCATCTGCTGGAGAAGAAGTCGACAGCTCCTCACCGCCCCACGTGCGTTCACTTCAGTTTGCTGTTCGTTCTTCAAGCTGGATAACACGGTTTTACTGTCAGTTTCCAAGACAGCTTCGCAGAAGTCTTTCTCCTTTAAAAACTTTAGGGCTTCAAGGACCCCTAGGGTTTCAACTTGCACGCTTGATTCCGCCTAGACGTTCTTCGAGAATCCATCTACTAGGGTGCCGAAGGAGTCCCGCACGACGCAGGCAACCGCTCCCTCCGTCGATCCTTCGCTTAACGATCCGTCAACGTTCAGCTTGAGGCAGCCGGGCTTTGGAGCTCGCCAGGTGGGTTCTTTCTCCGGTTCTTCGGTTTTCTTCACTAGTTCCTCTCCAGATCCCCATTTTTGGTAGCTGATTTGCTGAGATCTTGCTAGATCTATCACTTTGTTGGCATCCGGTGTGGTTCCTCGGAAGATGAAATCGTTTCGGCCCTTCCATACCTGCCATAGGAGAGTGCCGACTTGCTCTAGAGAGGGGAGGTGCGGGTCTTTGCTTGTAAATTTTGTCAGCCATTCATCTAAGCGTCTGATTTCATGTGCTTCGGTTTGCTGATTTGTTTCCATGTGATTCCATACCCCTGCAGCCCAAGGGCAAAGGAGGAGAGTATGTTCGGCCGTTTCCACCGTGGCTCTGCATAGGTCACATAGTGGGTCAGGTGAGATCTTTCTCTTCCAGAGATTCTCCTTAGTTGGTAGGGCGTTTTGACAAGCCCGCCATATGAAAAACTTCACTTTCGGATTGGTTTTCATGTGCCAAATTACGTTCCATAATGCTGTTGGGGTTTGGTATGAGGAGGAGGGGTGCCTGATTGGCTGTGTTTTCGTGATGTTGTCTCTCAACAAGTTGTACCCATTTTTGACTGTAAATGATCCATGTTGTGTGCCCGTCCATACTAGCTCATCAGTAAAAAAGGACCATTTATTGGTATTGCAAGAATTTCTGTGTAGTCCGAGTATCAAACAAATTTCTTACCAATGGTTCATTCCACATTTGTGTCCCCGGTAGTATTAACTCGTAGACTTGCTTGTGATCGTTTCTGTTTGCCGGTCCCCCTATTAAACCTCTTCTCAGCCACTTATCTGTTCTTATATTTACTGATTCTCCATTTCCGATCGACCATCGGACTGAGTCCGCAATAGCCTCTCTTCCAATTAGCAGGCTTTTCCACCCCCATGAGGGGTTGCAACTAGAATCAGCATGCCAAAACTCTGAGCGATTGAAGTATAGTCCCTTCATTAATTTGCCCCATAGCGTATTCGGATTTTTAACCATCCTCCAAGCTTGCTTCCCCAATAAGGCTTTATTAACAGTAACCAGATCTCTAAAACCCATTCCTCCTCTATCTTTTCTCATTTTCATGATTTCCCAACGTTTCCAATGCAGACCAGCCTGTGTATCATTGTTCTTCCACCAGAAATTTGCTATTTTTTTTCTCTATTGCCTTACAAATTGACACGGGGATTTTAAAAACTGACATGGCATATTGTGGTACCGCCCGCACCACCGATTTCAAAAGAATTTCTTTACCCGCCTTTGATATGAGTTGCTCCTTCCAGCCCTCCAGTTTAATGTTGATCCTATTTAGTATCCACCCAAACATCTGCTTTTTTGATGCTCCCCAATCAGATGGTAGTCCCAAATACTTTCCAGTTCGTTCTAGCTCAGGTACTCTTAGTTCTCTCTTCATATTTTCCTTCAATGATGATGGACAATCTTTACTGAAAAATATCCCTGATTTATTTAAGTTTACAGCTTGTCCTGAAGCATAACAGTATTGGTTAATGACAGCTGCAACGTTTTGGCATTCCTGAAGAGAACCGTCTAAGAAGAAGACTGAATCATCTGCGAATAGCAAATGAGTTAGGGTAGGGCTTACAAAGTCCCTTTTTTGCACATTAGCGCTGCTTTTTTCGTCACACACAAAGGTTAATCGAATTGAGAAAAAGTTATTGTTCGAAAACTTTCATAATTAAAAAAACAATGATTCATCAGATTTTGACTCGTATATTACATGATCTATGACATTAGTTGGGCTATTTTTTTTTTTTATAATCACCCAATGTCTAAATAATAATATCTATTTAAATAATTAAAAAAGTTAGTGATTACCTAAATATTATTTTAGTGAGGGATAGTGATTACCTAAATATAATTTTAGTGAGGGAAACTTTTTACTTCTACTGAAGAATTTAATTTTCTTCTTGGTTCCAACTTTAATACAAAGTGGACTCCATCATAGGTCTAAAACATCTTTTTCCTATTCGATTATTTCTCTCTGTTGAGATGTGGCCCCACTATAGATTGCACACGGGTCCCACTTTTTACCCCCTTTTTTCCCATCTCCTTCCTCTATTGGGCCCTCACAACCTCTAATCATCCACTACTTGGGCCTGATCTAGTGGCCCATGACGCAATCTCATGTGAAATTGATTTTGCTTGTCTTCTGATTCGATGCCAATGAGACTCAAAATTTACCAAATAGAAAGGAGAAGATGCACCAGTTTTACAGTTTTACTCTTTCACGTGAAGTCTTCTGTCCCTAGTGTTTGTCAATCGTGGAAGGTTGACTTGCACGCATTGCCCAAATCACAGATATTCAGCAAAGACAAAAAGGTTACTCGACCGCAAGCATATGACTCGTAGGTAATCATTGGTTCCTTCCGCATCGTTCTTGAATGAGCAGTTGGTCTCCCCTATTGTACTAGCTGTTGAGCTTCCTTCGGACCAGGACATGGAGTGTTATGCTTCTCTTGGTGCCTCCTTAATAGGCCCGTCCCGCCTCCAGATTTGGCGAATAATTTATTCCCCACTAAATGTGTGCACCATCGGCTTCTTACAATTAGGGAGGACCTTAATTTTGAATGTCTTCCAAATAGTGGATATTCATTGCCGAGAAGTTTACGTGAAAACGTTTGGGATTTGCTCGGTGTCTAGGATAGGGTTTTGCCGAGTAAAGGGGTGTCAACGCCACCTTAGCAAGGGACAACAGCCCATTGTTGCCATTCCAATTCCGCATGGTCATCTGGCTATTGTGAATTGTCATTATAGGCATCATGGGAATTCTTGTTATTGCTCGGGTAAAGTAGCCACGTAGGCAATTCCTCGCGTCATTAGGGCGGTGAAGGAGTGAAGCTGCCACCGTCCATCTAGAGGTATTGGCTCACCATCTAGGAAGCGGTTATAATTTCGATCGTGGTCCTTTGCAAGATCTAAATAAAACGAGGAAATTGTGTATATGAAGTAGCAATTGGTTACAAAATAGAAAAAAAAAATGTGGATTTATGGGAGGGTGAGAATTTGTCTCGGATGTATGAAGGGGAAACCAGAGAAAGAGACCATTATTAGTTCAAACTTCAAAGGGAAAAAGCTTGAATCCTTTTGTAATTGTGGCCGAAGCCCGGACAGTCGACCGGTGACCATTTGGGCCGGGGCCTTTGATGTCCCAAATCACCTTTGTATCTTTGTGGATCGGGCTTAGTCCAAACTACTTGGGCCAGTACACACGTTCGCCAACCAACTCTAACACGTGCGAGAGTTACCAAAAAAATTCTATTTTTAGGGTCTGTTTATTTTACCAAAAAAACAAATGATTTACTAAATATTTTTCTTGAAAATGTTCGCTTGAACGTTTTCATGGATGATAAATTTTTTTTTGTTTATTTATTATATAAGCAATATAGTCGATCATCTTAATTATTTATTTCTGCAAAACAAACCTACTCCTACTATATTTAGATATTCATTCTTGGCAAATTTCAATCTCTATCGTTTTATTGGTAAGAAAAGTTAATAGGAAAGTAAATGATTAATATCATAAAAAATCTTAAATCGATACAATTATGACAGATTGTTGATTTTTTATTTTATTTTATTTTAAAATTGGGCTTTGGGCTCTTTCAACCCAGCTTTGACCAAACCAATTTGGTCTAAAAACGTCAAGGCTCGTTTTGTTCGAAGACCCCTCGAGAACTTGCCTTCTAACACACGAATTTCGCCTTGACAAATCAGGGAGGTTCTCACGGACTTCGAGGAGAAAGTATAACTCACTACGGTCGCAATTGTTGGGTGCGAGTGACTGGGGATTCATGCTGTTGCTGCGACCCTCGCGATCTTCTAGTCAAATCCAGACTTCATCCAAAATGTGTTCGAAGAAATGCACATAAGAAGACTCGAGTGTATTCGGCACCCACACATTGTCTCATTCCTCCACCAAAAGGCGTGAAGTTCTGCGATATTGTGCCTGAATCAAGATCCTGATATGCAATGGACATCAAGATATGCCAAGAAGACGGAAAAAATTCAGTCCATGAAGATTTATTGAAGAGAAAGCTCAAGAAATATCTGCTAGCTTTTCAAGTGTCGCACCTTCCAGCGCCAAGGGTTAAATTCAAGAGGATTCTCAAACACATTGTGATTGGTATGAAGAGCGGTCGTGACTACCATGATCGACCACCCTTTTGGGATCGTAAATCCTGCAAGTGCATAGTTTGTGAGAGTATATTGCTAGTTGGAGTTTCAAAAGTGCGAACATCCATCGGGACCACTCACCTTTCACTGGGATATCTTGTAATGCTCTTCGGAGTACCCCTGGAACGGTATTTGCCAGCCTGAGTGTTTCATTTATTACCTGAAGTGTTTTTTTTTTTTTTTTTTTTTCAAAGAGTACTTTTACATGTTGGAACATGATTGCATAGAAGGCGTAATTATATATATTCTTGTGAAGGGATTCTGCGTCACCTGTATCGTGAAAGTCATCGACTTGTATTCATCCCAAGAAAGTGCAGTACTTTGCTGCTCTCTCTTTTCAAGGATCAGTTTGTGCTCGGCCTATGATGTAATTGTTGCCATTATTGAACAATTTTTCACAATATGGCAAGTTCATACTCGTTAAGTAAATCCTCTCACCCTTAATTCTACTAGGACTGCTGGGGTCTCAGACAGTAGCTTGAAGATCATAGCCAGAATTGTCGAAATAGACTCAGAACTTGCGAGGATGCCCACAAACATCATCTGAGCTATGAAATCCTCTGTCAGGAACTCCTGATCACGCATGCTGTCAATTGCCTGATCAAGAAAATCCACATTGCTTGTTTTCCCTGAATTGAGTCTCTCCCTCAGGATACCTTTGATCATATCTATCAATTTCCTGTGTTCCTGGAGTGAAACGATGAATTGTCAAAAAGATTAAGATTCATGTATTTGGCTCAAAACTTTTTTTGTTTCCAAGGTTTGCCTTAAACTAATTTTCTACTTCATAGCCCATGCTTTCCTACTCCTTGAAGCCTATTCTGTCAGTCCTCTACTGCTAAAGAAAAAACTCAGATATACTATCTTTTTGAACCATTTAGGTGTTGAAGTTGGCACTATGGGCATTTCCTAACTGCAGGGGAAAATGAAATGGCGATTGAGATTTTCTTCCGTCGATAAAAATGTAAGAAAACACGAGAGGTGTTGCAATTTTTAATTACCTTTAGGCACCTACGGTATGCAGTACCAGGGACATTCAAGGGAAATGCCATGAAACCTCTTAAGAACCTGTTGAACCTCTCATTGGTAGCGTCTGCTGAAGCCTCATCAGCATCATAACTAAAAAGTTGCTTCCCCGCGAAATCGAACATCATCTAAAAGAAGGTTAGTTCAACAAACTAAACTTGTAAGCTCATTGAAAAATTTCAATGCTGTAAATTTTAAAGAAGACATGCCCCAAACGGACAAACTAGAGTTTTACAGCAGAAGCAGCTTGTTTCACTTCGATGCACGGTTGGCTAGACCACATTCTTAGACATCTCTCAACGCCTTCCTCTATTTGCTGAAGCAGCTTTTCTCTGAGGATGTCGGAGCCAAAGTGATTCAGAAAGATTCTTCTTATGTACTTGTGAACAAGACCGACTCTGCTCAGGCGGGATTCGCCCTCCATTGCAAGTATCTTGGCAAAGGTGTCGAAGTACCACATTTCAACGAGCCTCTCTTCTTGCTGAAGGATGTGATTATTAAATTCAGGGTCTACAGAAAAAATTATTGGCCGACCTGCTAAACTGGTTCGGAATATTGGCCCATACCTGAAAACAGAATACATTGATTATCACGTTAATTCTTTCAGGAAGCAAGAGAACCTGTTTCCTTTGCGGCAATCTCTATTAAGCAAACGTCGTTGAAAGAGTTTAAGAATGGACTCAAGCGCTTTCTCATCGTTCAAGCTTCTCAAAATCCATTTATTTTTTTATATTCAACCTTAAAAGAAGTTCGAAAGGTCGTTATGGGTTTGGCCTCAACATAGAAAAATTCCAGTAGTTCAGAAACCAAAGAATGTTACCAGTAGAAAAACCAAACTGAACCCGACAGATTAAAAACATAGAATACTCGATTTGTAATTATAAAGTTGAACAGATAATCTTTTAGTGCAGCACCATACCATTACAACTTGACGCACACGTGATATTCACAATAACGTTGAAACCCAAGCCAATCTAATCGGGTTTTCAAGAGTCAGGCCACACAAGACCAAATTAATACGGACCCCGCAATCTACAAAACATTGGGTGGAAGGATGTTACCTCTGAACTCTCTTTCTAATGAACGGATGAAGGTCAAGAGAGTAGCTTGGAATCAAGAGCTTAAGAGTCTCCCCAAGGAGAGGCAAACCCATTGAACCTGGAGGCAAAACTCCATTGCATCTGGGTTTTCTCCACTTGTAGACCCAACGAACATAGTACAATAAAGTCGCTACCGCAAGGCACAATGAGACGACCCACATTTTTCTCTTCAAGTTTGCGACTCTTCTAATCCTGCAAAGAGACCATACTTATAGATGGCCGACATGTGCATGAACTTTCGCACCCCGAATCCCAGCAGAAAGGGGGATGAAACGACTATTCTTTTACCCAAAGGATGCAATCTCTAACCATCCCAATCCAACATCCAAAAGTCTATTGATATCAGTCTCACTCTATAGGTCACTAACCAAGAGACCTGAAAATATTGGGAAGGAGAAGAGTGAGCAACCACAGCTCAGTGAATAATACATCTCTTATAAGTAAATCGAGCAACTTATCAAAACTTTATAATCCAAACTCAAAGTATAAGATACATGGTGAATCGCATATAAGTTGTTTCATTTCATAAAAACTTTGTATAAATTAGAAATACTCATTTAAATTCACCATCAAAATTCAAATAACAATGTTAAAATCCATTAGTTAATCTCTATAAAAAAAACAATGTCAATAGTCCATTCTATTGTCCAACTCGTACAACATCACATCTTAAGGCCTTAGAGGTGGCTCTTATGAAGCTCACGACATCATATAGCATTTAGCCCTTGAATAGTACAAGGCTTTGGAAGTGGCTTCCACAAAATCCGTATCACCATGTAGCACCTAGCTCTTGACCAACACATATCAATGGTATAAGGCCTAAAGGTAACTCTCACGAAGTTACGTGAATTTTGTCCCATAGTCACATGTGAGTCACACGTGCTTGTAAGCATGCGAAGATTTGGCCGGCCAAGAGCTAGGGGTGGTTTGAGATTAAAGTTATCCATTTCCAGCGGTGATGTAAGACTCCACTCCTGAAGTTTATCTAAGAATGCGTCTACTCTAATGACTCTTTCGAGAAAATAGGGCCTATTTGAAAATTTCCCAAACATAGAACACGCGATTCCTATCTTGCTTATGCAGTTGAACAGATTATGTTTTAGTGTGACAACATACTATTACAATTTTATATACAAATCTGAAACCCAAGCCAAGCTAATTGAGTTTTTCAGTGCCAATTCACTTTGGTTTGCTTTCGTTCCCCATATAAGACCAAATTAATATAGACTATATTTTGTCAACTCATGCACTCACCCGCACAACTAGAAAAGAAAATTGGAGGAAGAGATGTTACCTCCATTTGTTTCGTAGAAAATGAGTGATTTTGAATATATTTTTCTAAAAATAATCATTTGTAGCACTAACAAAAATAAATGAAAGAAAAATATTTTTTATCGTCCACGAAAATATTTAGACAATTTTACAACGAAAATATTTTTCATTGATTAATTATTTTGAACAATATAAGTTATCATTTTAAAGAAAATATTTTCCAAATCATTCATTTTTCGCGAAACAAACGGGCCCTATAATGGCCTTTTCTTTGGGCCGAGTTTGGAATCTAGATGGATAGTATCCCAAAAAACCGAACCAAACTACTCATACTTAAAAAAAAAAAAAAAACATTAATCTTAAGCAATTCACCACTTCTATAGGCAATTCTTTTTTATTTTTGTATTAATATGTATTTTATTTGGATACTTAAAAGAATGACATCAATTGAGTTTCGGATTCCCAATAACTTCTTCGGGCCGGTTTTAGCACTTCCTCTCAAAAAGCAAATGGGTTAGCAACAACATCATACATCATGTCATACATCCCAAACCCGCCCGCTGCCATCCCAACCTGCCCCAGTATAAGCTCATTTGAACGTATGATAGGACTATCGAAATCCAAAAGACAAATGGAAGACTGATGTGGAGAAACGGCATACTGGTTGGGAAGCGTTTATCTATGAACCTTAGCTTCTATTACAATTGTTTTTAAAAACATATTGGTGCAAGAACCAGCGCATCTGGTGGTACAATGGTTCAACCGGTCTATATAGTTAGACCAGGTGAACTGTCCAATTTAAGTTTAAAATGGCATTCTAGAATAAAGGGCTGATACATAGAAAAACAATGCACGTTTTTTTAATCACAAATCTGCACAAAGCTGCATTGGTTATGTGCACCTTTTTATATATATATATATATATATATAGGGTTGTTGATTTGAGTCTCCATCATCACATGTTGGCCCTAATTTTATAAGAAGTCATTTAGATGCTTTGCTATCAGAGGACGAAAGAGTTGGTTCTAAAAGCAAAAAAAAAAAAAAAAAAAAAAAAAAAAAAAAAAAAGTGTATGAACGATGAAACAAACACCCACTCGTGATAGCGTGCTTCTGTTTTGACCGTTTGAACTACTCCACCCACATCCGAAGTTCCCCAATTGAATTTCTTTTGGTTCAGCAAAAGCGATGCTAGCGTCAACTTCTAATTGAGCAATGGACTTTTCTTGTTCCTAATTTTTTGCTAAATAGCAAGCTTTGCACCAAAAAAGTAATTTGCATTTAACATCGTAAGTGTTCCAAAATGGTGTTTGCGTGAGCATAAGATTTAGCACTAAGTAGTTGGAATTATAAAATATTGCCAAAAAAGTAAACACGAATGGACAATTTTTTGGGATTATTGTCTGTCAAATATTATTTTTAAACAAACTAAATTTGACATATATATATATATATATATATATAATTGATTTATATTTATAACTATTCCTCAATTGAAGTACCAAATAAAATACCAAATGGAGTTATCGCCGTTTCCGAAATATCTTGTAGAATTAAACTTTTTGCATTCCTGTGCCATTTTATATATAACAAAAGATACAGTCCGGCCCAAAAACAAACAAGAAAGATTTAAGTCCTCGTTAATTCGCATTCAGACCTTCCATGAGCCAAGCCTTATATCAAAATTAGACAAATAATTTTGTTTTTCTCCTGTTTCAAAGAGGGAGTTCCTTTGGCAGCGGCAGCAGCAACAAAATAATCAGCATCTTTAAAGACAATTTTCCAACTGCGACTGTGAAAATTCAAGGTCAGACTCGAAATTCAATGATAAAATTGCCCTCGTGACAAGATTCCAAATTCGAGAATGGCTGACAAGATGCTAAGGGTGATAAACGTTACATCCTCAGCACTCTTGTCTGATTTGAAAGGGAAAATTGCATCTTAAACCCATGAAGTTAAACATGTGTTGGTCGAAAGTTAAACATAACTTTTGAAGGAAAAAAAATTGCCACATTCAACAGATGATGAAGTTGTAAACCTTCGTAAGGTATCAAAACTGGAGAAACATGTAAAGGCCAACTCACAAACAACGAAAGGTGTTTGATAAGCGCAAATCACGTGAGTACCTAAGGGACAGCAGAATGTCTCTTTTTTCAACAATAAATGCCTGCATATCGAGTAAAACAACCTACACAGAGAAAACGATATACAAGTATCTTGAGAAGCACCAGGAGGCAGAACTCTGGGATTGCTCAAGAAGGTTTTTTGTGCCCACCCACTCTTTCCTGGATGAGTTTCATGCAGAAGATACGCCGTAAATCTGCTTGTCCAGTTGCCAATCTTTCATCTACATTTTCCGCCTTTGTTTCTGTCGTTGCAGTCATCAGACATCTAAGGTTGCATCAAGGGAGATCCACCATCAAGATGTTGACACTTTCACTGAGCGACACCTGGAAACATATAGGATAAAATGTCTGAGTGAAACTGCCAGGAGAAAATGCATTTCGGCTTTCATTTCAGCACGAAGGGACTAATAAGAAAGAAAAATGTTCATTCACAGAACTGATTGAACTAAGATAAACATCGACCGATCTGCCCTCAAAATTTAGAGTGGCTGCACAAACCTTATAGGTAAAGAAGGAATTGCAACTGCATTTCAAGTAGTCAACAAATATTGGATCCTTTGTAGCTGAAAACAGGCATACATGAGCGATATTCCAGCATCTTGTTATAGTGATGGCAGTCATCTTAGAATGACACCATCTCCACCCAGAAATTTTCCACTATTTCCAGAACTTACTTTCATTGGGAAAACATATGTAAACCCTGTGTTTATCAAACAACATCAAGCTCGAAATAAAGAACCAGGCAGCCACTCTCCTTCCCCAGTCTGTCATCTCGCACGACACAAATACCCCAAAATCCAGCCTGGCAGCTGCAACGGCCACTCTGGTCCTCCGGAGCGGAGGCGTGGAGGAGAAGTTGGTCGAGAAGGCCTCTTGGTGCGTGAGCAAGTCCTCGAAGAAGACCCCAAAATCGTCCGCTTTGTGCGGTAAAGAATTAGAGGCCTTGGACGGTGTTTCAGGATGGCGGTGTTTGGATTCCTTCTGAGGAAGGTATCAGATTTTTTTTTTCTCCTTAGTTTCCTTTTTCCCAACACTCTTAGAGTGGGTATGATAATCATTATATTTTTATTCTAGAACTCTTTTTTATTCCAGACTTGTTTCTGGAATATAAATTCATTTGGTAAAATTATTTCATTTTTTTATTTCTGGAATAGATTTTTAATCCATAAATAGATTTGGAATATAAATCATAAGTAAAAATATTTTATTTTTTTATTTCTGGAACATAAATGATAAATAAAATTTTTATCATTATTTATCTTCGCTATTAGTTGGTTGCTCATCTGCCGTTGCCGATTGCCTTCGTCGTCCGTTGCAGCCACTCCTCCCGCCGTCGCCGTCACCGGTCGCTGGCCATTGGCATTTGCCGATCGCCAATTGTCGCCACCAGTCTGCTGGTCCCCACTGCTGCCACTGCTTGCCAATCACTGGTAGCTGTCGGAAAAAAGAAATTTTGTGTCGTTATCAAACAAATTTCTATTCTGAAAATATAAATTTTGTATCGTTATCAAACACTTATTTTTACTTAGAAACTCATCCAAGAATAAAAATAGAAAAATTTATTTCTCTTCCAGAAATTAATTTTTAGTTGGAATGTTATCATTCGCGCCTTTAATCGTTAAGAAGGCGGAGACCGAGAACAAGTGGATATGAGTGATGGGAGGAGGACACGATGAGGCCAAGAGAGAGACTGCATATGGTCAGTGGTGTGTGCCACCTTCGAAGACAGTGATGTTCAAGGTGTGGCCATGGCTTCAATCTCTATAGGCAACAATCCTTGAAGGTGTGGTGGAGATTGGGCGGGTTACCATCCACGGCCGTCGTGCTGACGACCACAACAACCGATTGCAAAACGACTGCTTCGATTGTCAAAGTCGAAGTGGGTCGAGTCAAGAAACTTGGTTCTTAACAGATATAGATGCAAAGGGAAGTGCTATCCTGTTGTGGGTATTCCGATGGGAAGTGAAAGGGCGTGGAGTTGGAGGTGAGCAGCCACTCAAGATTCCTGGTGAAACCTATAACTTGGAATTTACGGATCTTCATTTTTATGATCATGCATACTCTAGAACCCAAAACCTAGGTTAGTTCTAGGATATGTTCCAAGTTTGTTCTAGATTCCACTTTTAGTGTTAATTTGAATAATTATAAATAATCACCGCTTGCCATTATAATTCACTGAGTATAATTTATAGGGTTAATACCCTGAAAAACCCCAAACTGGTACACCTATGACAAATTTACCTCAAACTATTTTTTTTACCACCAAAAACCCTAAATTGGTATACTTTTGACAAATTTACCCACAATTGGTAAACTTGTGACAAATTTACCCTCTGTTAGTTTTTGTTAAATTTTACTGTCAAATTATTAAGTTAAATGACACGTGACAGTTGATTGATATACCAATTTAGGATTTTACACTCCGTTTGTCACAGTTTGCAATTTTTGTGATTTTTTTGTGATATTAATCCAATTCAGCGGAAGGTATATTTGTCACAAATTTACCAATTTGGGATTTTTTACGGTCGAATAAATTAGTTTGAGGTAAATTTGTCATAAATGTACCAGTTTAGGATTTTTTATGGTCAGTTGGGGTAAATTTACCATGGGTGTATCAGTTTGGGATTTTTCATGATCAAAAAAATAGTTTGGGGTAAATTTATTACTAAGTGTACCAGTTTAAGATTTTTCAGGGTATTAACCCTAATTTATATTTGGATATGTTACACCCCGAACCTCGAGTGCGCGCACGTCCCTCGGTGGTCGATAGAATTTTGCAACGTTCCCAGGACTTGTTGCAGACCCTTTTTATTTTATTGTACATGCGGAAGCGAATTAACTATTCCCCTAACAACAACAAATATGGGATAAAAAAGTGAGACAACCAGTTTCAAATCAAATACACTTTCATAAGTACCTCAAGCTTATACATAAGGTTTATCTCACAAAGGACTACTGAGCCACCTATGCCCCCTGACCCTTCCGCTTCAAGCTCCGGGTTCTTTATACTAAAGACCTGAAAATGGTTATTCAATAACCAGTGAGATGTAAATCTTAGCGAGTTCTTCCCCTAGTCCCCCGATTAGTACACCAACTCAACTTGAGGTATCTCTTTAGAACCATCCCTCAAATAACCCAAAGATTAACAATCAACAATCAACAATCAATAGTCGATTCGCATACATCCTTACCTGATATGCCATACCCTGTACGTCATAACTCAGCACAATACACGCAATGCATATGGCCATTAGATGATGCAGTTCATCAATCACATACAAATTGTGTTACAAGCGATCTCACTTGGCCATTGCCACACGAACACGTTGTCTGGGGTAGAGGCGCAGGCACACCGCCATCCCTCATCCCAGCCCAGTATTGTCCTATTTGGGTCCCGCATTGGCGTGGATGAACCGCCATCCCAGTTGGGCCACCCCTCAAGGCTTTGTTCTCAGCACAACATAAACATATGTGAAACGCATTATCAGTTCATGTGTACATGCCATAAACAGTGTGCTTAACTCATGCATGACTAGAACCAAAGATGCCATGATTTTCATACGTTCTTGCACATTAGTGCGCCATACAGTACATATCGATCAATCACATGGGTCTCGATTATAAGGTAAAATCAATGTAACATGTCCCATTTCATGCCACACAATTTTACCCCATAATAAGGCCCAACAATCTCAATACTCATGTGTTCCAATTCATTTCAATCCACCAGCCACGGCCGACTCAACAGCTAGTAGTCTTCCGGCGTAGCTGAGCATCGTCTCACACCATCAAGCACGATAACGTCATCTAGACGGCATTCTATATAGGAGCATTAGCCCAGCCTCCACTGTGACCGGCATCCATTGACGTGAGGCATTCTCAAAGGAGTATCGTCTGACTCCAAAGGCTCGTGATGGCATCTCATATCATTCATGCATTCATTGAATTTTGGCCTAGGACATCGTGCATTACACTCAAATACCTCAATTAAAATGGTGATCCCGGCTTATTTTCTTCATATTAGAAATGCATGGTAAAATAATCGTGTGTGGGAACACGGTCAAATCGAACCAGAAAATTTTTGTCTTTTCTTTTAAAATCCCACAGTTTGATATAGTATTTAAAAACACTTTCGGCATCCAAAACTTGACACCCGATATTTTCTAATTAAATACCAATAATTTACAATCACCATACAATTGCACAAAACATCACCCAATTCATACAGATACCAATGCATTTACACATCCATTCACTTCATAAAATCAATATACATGAAATTAGATCACTTTTCATTCTCGGGTGAATAGTGTGCATGAACAATACGCGTGAACAGTGTTTCGTGAACAGTGTCACGTGAACAGTAACTCGTGAACAGTGCTTCATGAACAGTAAATTTCAGAATTAAATAACTAATAAATTAAACTCATAAGTCATTAAAAACATTAATTAAAGTAAGCAAAGCATCAAAAACCATCTCCTAACTAAAATTGGTCGTAATTGGCAGAAACTAAGCCTTTGCGCGTCTCCAAGCTTAAATCCAGAAACTTAATCAATCGAGCTCGGAAAATTTCCAAATTTGAATATGTGACAAATGACATGTAAACAAACATTTTTCATGCAGACACCGAGACCCGGATTCTTCTAGATTCGGCCCAATAACTCACTCAATACAGCACCAAAATTAGGTTCGTTTTCATAAAGTCAGTTTTTCGAAATCAGTTTGGTTTGAGGTCTTAAACACGTCTGTTTGATTTGGAATTTAAGCATATTAAACTAGAAGAGGTAAAAAAACAACTTTTATGAAGAAACCATTTTAAAATTCGAACTACAAGAGTCAATAAAAACCCCTAGAATCCTAAAAGATCACCAGTTCTAGCGAAAATTGCAGTTCCGTTTGAAAATGGCAGAGCTGATATCTCTTGCTTCTGAGTCCTTGAAAATCTTGAGAAAAATATATGTTGTAGCTTGCTTTAGATTCGTGACCGACTTCAATCTACAAAAATTGCAAACAACGGACGTCCAGGAACCAGTTCTGAAGAACAGCCTCTGTTTTCACCCAAATCATCATCAAACGTGTTAATCTCACGAATTAGACTAACATTAATCCATTCTAATGCTAGTCTAACCATTCTAACTTATAATTAATCCATACTTAAGTTAGTCTAAACCATCCTTAAACCTAATCAACCTCCTAAGTAAGTTTAGACATTAATTAAATGATTATGAGCTAAACTCACTTGATGACAATTCCGACGACATGAGCACGATGGTGGTGGCGAGGGTTACGCTCGGTTATGTTCAAAACGTCACGAGGCGCTCGGCTAAATGGGTCTTGGCGGAGGTGGTTTCTAATTTGGCATGAACGGCGAGCGAACGGCTCGTCGATAGGTGGTGTGGCTCTTCGGCGGTGGATGGCGGCTTGCGGATAGTGATGGCCCACGGCCATGGCGCAAGGTGGTGGCTGGCTTGGGGCAAAAACAATAGCACACGGTGCTGTTTTGGAAGCAAAACATAAAAGAAACTAAAGAAGGGAAGAGAAGAGGAAGAAGGGAGGGGGTTGTCATGAAGAGGAAGGGAAAAAGGGGAGAGAGAAACAATAAAATAATAGAGGGGAAGTTGCGGGGAAATCGTAGGACGAGGGTTGGCGTAGGTGAGGGGGTGGGAAAGTGAGAGAGAGAGGGAGAAAAAGAAGAAAGAGAGAAGAATAAGTTACCGTAAGTGAGGGGTGGAAATTGCGTGCGAAGGAGGGGGAAAGAAAATGTGAGAGAGAGGAAGAGAGAGAAGAAAGAGAAAAGACAAAGGAGAAAGAGGA
Organism: Eucalyptus grandis; assembly: GCF_016545825.1. NCBI lineage: Eukaryota > Viridiplantae > Streptophyta > Magnoliopsida > Myrtales > Myrtaceae > Eucalyptus > Eucalyptus grandis. Next base: position 38,511,545 of record NC_052618.1, read on the forward strand.
GTCTTGGCCGAAGGAGGAGGAAGCGTAGAGGAGAGGAGAAAGAAGAGAGAGAATAATAATAATAATATTGTTATTATTTTTCTTTTTCTTTCAATCTTCAATTTTTCATCCAATAATTTCTTTTTTCGAAATTTCGGATGTCACAGGATACGTGAAAAATATGAAATACTAATGTCGCGACCTACCCTCAGGGGGAGGGAACAGGTTTAGGGGTATTGCCTAAGGACGAGCCTAAGGCCTATGATTACGCACGAGCTCTCCCAAGCCCATACCCCGCGTGACATTGGGATATTCTTAAGGAATTTTGCACAAAAGGAGTCGCCACTAGCCTATTGGGGTCGGCTAGAAACCAAGTGAGGCATGGGAGTGTGCCTCACTTCCTACGCAACCAGAGAATCTAGGATCGGGGACTTGATTACACTAATTAACCAATTAGTGCCCTTTCGGTACCTAATCTTGTTCGTTTTAACAAAATGATGTTTGACAAGCAGTTTAGATTGATTTTATACCATGTGAGGTGATCATGCAGATACGCAGTCATTAAAGTAACAATCATAACTACCAAAATCCTAATTGCAGTAAAATTAAACACGCACAATTAAACATAATTAGATACGTAAATCAAACATGCAACATAATTAATATGCAAGCAAATAAATGCCTAATTATACTAACATGGCAAGATATAGCAATTCCTAACCAAATCCCATCATTTTTTTAATTTCGAAATTTTTAATTTTTTAAAAAAATTATTTTTATTTTTTAAAATTTTTAAATTTTTTAAAGAAAAATAATTATTTAATTTTTTTAATTTTTAATCTTTTAATTTTTTTTTAATTTTTTAATTTTTAATATTTTTTTGAATTTTCGAAATTGTTTTTTTTTTAAATGTTAAAATATATATATTTTTGAACCGGACCGGACCGGTCCGGTTCAACCCAACCCGGTTCGGCCCGGTCGGCGTGGATCGGGTCCGGTTAGGAGCAGTCGGCCCGAATCGCAGCCCAACCCAAGAGATGCCCCTCCTCCCTTTTTAAAAGAAAGCAGGCCCACAAGCCTATACTAAACCAGCCCAAGCCCAAAAGCCCACAAGCAAAAACAACCCAAACCCGGCCCGATTCACCTAAAACCCTACCCATTTCTTTGACCTGGTTTGTACCTCCTCTTTAGGGTTATGTGTTGACGGCGGCGACGACAACGCGGCGGGCGCAGGCGGTGGCGGCGATGCAGCAGGCGGCAGCGGCGACGCGGCGTCTGCGAAGACGAGCGGCACTCGGGTTGAGGAGGGCGTCACGAACATGTGGGCAGCAGGCAAGGGTCGGTGTGGGGCTCGCTCGGTGGTGACTGGCGAGGCAGCTCGGACGGCGTTGGGTTGAGGGCGGTGATGGGTGAGTGACGGCACCGGCTACAGCGAGGGGGTTCGGACGGCGACTAGAGCGGGACGGCGGCGGCGGTTGGCTTGGTGGTGCAGTGGAGTTCGATCAACTCCCAGATCTGGTTCGTCTCCGGCTAGTTCGGTGTCGGGAACGCTGTGGGCGGCGAACGACGACAGCAGCAGCAGGGAGGCGGTGTTTCGACGAGGGGCGGTGACGACGTCAGGGTCGGCAAACAGGAGCTCGGCTGCTGCAGGTTGCGTGGCGAGGGGACGCAGCGACCGGCTTGGGTGAAGCGGCGGTGGCGCGAGGATCAGTGAGCAGGAGCAGAGGCAGTGTCGTGGGGGCTCGGGATCTGGTGTTCGGGCAGGAGGGGTGACCGGAGGCGTTGAGTTGCAAGGTCGATGGCAGCAATGGTGGCAAGCAGGGGCGGCAAATAGCAACAGCTCGTCAGGGCCGGCGGAAAAGCGTCCGTTGGTCGTCTTGGGTCAGCTGCGGGAGCGGTAGAGACGGGCGGAGGGCGAGGTTGCTCGTGGAGACGCAACAGAACGACGAATGCTGGGCCGAGGCGTCGCGAGGTCGACGGGCGGCACTCGGACGAGAGGGGGTTGGTCGGCGGCAACGGCGGCGGCGCCACCGCCGCCGCCGCCCTTCCTTCCGGTTTTCCCTCTCTTTTTCTCCTCTCTCTTTCTACGTTTTTTTTTTTTTTTTGTTCCGGATCCTCTCCCTCTCCCCGTCCGATCTCCCCTCTCTTTGTTTTTGAACCCCCTCTCTCGTAGGTCGCCCCCCCCTTTTGGTTGCTAGGGTTTCGGCGAAGATGGAGGCGAGCGGCATGGGCCGGGCCAAGGCGAGATCCGGCCCGGCCCTTTCCATGTCTTCTTTTTTTCTTTTTCTTTTTGTTGTTTTTGTTTTCTTTTTTTTGTTTGTTTGTTTGTTTTGTTGTTCTCTTTTTGTTTTGTTTTTTTTTTTTTTTTTTTTTTTAAAACGACTAATTCCTAATTCGTAGACAATTAAATCCTAAATGAAAAATGGGAAAATTTAGGTGTCAACAGCTGCCCCTCTTTGAATGGGAGCTCAAAGAGATTCCTTTTAAAGACAAAAGACACCTAAATTATTTTGACGATAGACCCAGGTGCATAGGCACGTATTAGGTTGATGGAAAGAACTCATAACTATGAAAGAACGTCTTGTCAATAAGAGGAAGAAAGACTCTGGGCTACAAAGCTCTCCGGGCTACAAAAGCTCTTCGGGCTACAAAGCTCACCGTGTCCTAGGAAGAAGGACTTCAGGCTACAAAGCTCTCCGGGCTACAAAAGCTCTCCGGGCTACAAAGCTCACTGTGTCATAGAAAGAAGGACTCCGGGCTACAAAGCTCTCCAGGCTACAAAGCTCTCCGGGCTACAAAGCTCACCGTGTCATAGGAAGGACTCCAGGCTACAAAGCTCACCGGGCTACAAAAGCTCTCCGGGCTACAAAGCTCACCGTGTCATAGGAAGAAAGACTCCGGGCTACAAAACTCACCGGGCTACAAAAGCTCTCTGGGCTACAAAGCTCACCGTGTCATAGGAAGAAGGACTCCGGGCTACAAAGCTCACCGTGTCATAGGAAAGGGATTGAAGGACTGAGGTCTCATCGTGTAAAAACGAGTTTCGACCGGGAATAATAGTCTCACCGTGTATGAACGGATTTTGACTAGGAGGTAGGTCTCACCGTGTACGAACGGGTCTCGACCGGGTTGAAAATGCATGATTTGAGGGAAACCAATGAACCTTTGTAGATGACATGGTTTAAGGTTGACCATGAAACTTTTGAAAAATTGCAGTTTAGAAAAAAAAAACTCATGAACATTTTAAAAGCGGGGTTTAAGGATGATCCACGAACCTTGTGGTTTAAGGATGACCCACGAACCTTGTGGTTTAAGGATAAACCCACGAACCGTATGGTTTATACTAGAAAAAGAAAAAAATGGTCTCACCGTGTAAAAACGGGTTTTGACTGGATGTGATGGTCTTACCGTGTAAAAACGAGTTTTGTCTTGAGGTGATGGTCTCACCGTGTAAAAACGGGTCTCGACCGGATGGTAGTCTCACCGTGTGAAAACGGATTTCAACTGAAAGGAATGTCTCACCGTGTACAAACGGTTTTCGACCGGATGATAGTCTCACCGTGTACAAACGGGTTTCGACCGGAGGAAGGTCTCACCGCGTACAAACGGGTTTCGACCGGAGGAAGGTCTCACCGCGTACAAACGGGTTTCGACCGGATGATAGTCTCACCATGTACAAACGGGTTTCGACCGTGTGGTTTAGGAAAAGCCACCAATCCCGTGGTTTAAGGATAAACCCACCAACCTTGTGAATGACATGGTTTAAGGCTGACCATGAACCTTGTGGTTTAAGGATAGACCCACAAACCGTGTGGTTTAGGAAAAGCCACCAACCCGGTGGTTTAAGGATAGACCCACCAACCTTGTAGTTTAAGGATAGATCCACAAACCGCGTGGTTTAGGAAAACCATCAACCCCGTGGTTTAAGGATAGACCCACCAACCGTGTAAATGACATGGTTTAAGGCTGACCATGAACCTTTGGAGATGGCATGGTTTAAGGCTGACCATGAACCTTTGGAGATGGCATGGTTTAAGGCTGACCATGAACCTTTTGAGATGACATGGTTTAAGGTTGACCATGAACCTTTGATTTTTAGGGAAGCACCCGCTAATCCCTTGAAAACTGCATGGCTTCACTGAGGAATCCTGTGAAACTCAACTTGGACAAATGTCATTAGGGACGTCATATTAGAAATATTGCAGCATTAATTGAACAAGCTAATTAAGCTAAGTCTGACTGCTTTGGAAAAACGTTTTATTTCAATCAGTATCATGTGGTGCAAAATTGTCATCTTGTTCGAGAATGCATCGTTAATCATCAAATTCTCTATGAGTCAAGTTCTTACCAGAATGATTTCTATTCGTGAAAAAGACTCATTAAGCATGCCAAACTGGAGCTTTTTAGTTAGAAATGGCTTCTCACATACTATCGATAAAATGGCTACTTAATCCCATCCATTCACGTGGGAAGTAACTGATTGCTGAAAGTATCTCACGTAGCCTATGTCGAAGGCTTTCTGAAACATTCGCAATGAGCACAATCTGATCGATCAAAAAGGTCTTTTGAAAGGACCGCAATATAGGCTTTGTTAGGGCTTACACAAAGGAATGATTGCTTTGAGGCCAATAAATGAACATCTGTCGCTATCTTCATTGGGTTTACGAGTCGAGAACTTGGAAGATAAGACAAAATAGAATTATTTCCACTCCTTCAAGCAGTAGCTTCTTTGTGGTATTCTCATCTTCACTCAAATCATCCCAATCAGAAGAGACTTCGGAAAAGGGTTATAATGTTGGCTCAGGAAAGGCTTGAAAGGCTTAAAATTTTCAAGAATGTCTTTAAGAGTTAGTGATCATCATGACATCGTGACCGGGTCACTTGACCTTTCAAAAGCATTTGGCTTTTGAAACACAGCACATCTCGAGAGTTCATTCACTGATCATTTCTGCATGAGAGCTTTGCTCTTTTCTCTAATTTCCTTTGTCCTTTGCAATGATTTTTTTTTTCGCAGGCACTTGGATTTTGATTTTTTTTTTCACATAAGATGCGGCCTTTTGGCTCTTTTTCTTGACGGACATTGGCCTTGCTTTTACCAGGCACACTACTTTTTCATACCCCCTAGTTTGTCGAGCTTTTTGCTCTTTGAACTTTGGTAGCTTATGACTTTCGAGATGCTTTTCACATTTTCCCGTGATTGTCAATTGTGTTTGGTCAATTCTTATGCCTTGCCCCAGTGAAGGGAGATGACCATCGCTCGGGATTCAGAAATGAATAATCAGGCCCAAATTGGTTATAGCAATGGGTATTAGTGTTTGGGTAGAGAAGGAAATGCTCTTCTTCACCTTGGGATGAGTCAAGCTCCGATGAGAATTCCTCTGAAGCTACCACAAGAAGATTGATGTAAGTGAAAGTAATAGAATCTTTCTCAACCTTTCGTTTCACAACACGACCATAACCTCCTATGTTGCCCCAATATAGGGTCGTTCTCGATAGGGGTACTTTGAAGGATCATCTTTTTTTTTTCCAGCCCGAAGGGGTAACAAGAGATCAGTGCAATGCTTGGGATTGATGAAGGCAATGCCTTTATCATTTCGATCTTTGCGCTCAATGCGAATGAATCATTCATCCTAAGAAAATGTCTCTTTTCACTCAACTCTCAAAAGTGTTTAAAGGACGTGTTTGGAAATGAGCTTGCCTTTCTTCATCCTAAGCACTTCTTGTTTGGCATGGTTAACATTTCCATTTCACTCTGCCGAGATCATTCGAGTATATCAATCTCCATAGGGAATTTTGATTCAAAATGAATAATCCACAAGACAAGAAAACAATTTTGAGATAGAAAGGATGCTCAAAAGGTTTGTAATTTTTTCTTTTCTCAATTATCAATTTTTTTTTTGCTTGTCTCTAGGAAAGCCCAAAAGTTCTCTTTTGTAATGGAAATTCTCTTTCTTTCTCTTTTTTTTTTTTACTTAAAAAAAAGACCGAGAAGAAGGGTACTTACTTGCAACATGGCGACCCGATAATCCTGTAAAGAATGTAAAAGAATATGTTAGTGCAAAGATCCTTAGGGATTGAAATGTTGGAAACGATACATTATTACCCTTCACTCGCTTTCATCCTTTTGGCACTAACATCTCTTGGATTCACCTTCATGGATATTTGGTAACTCAACAATACCCTTCCCTTGCATTCGCCTTTAAGTGTTTGATGTTTTCTTGATTCCTTGGTAGAAGACGCCGCTTCTGCGGTCAGGTGTAACCCTTTATTTTTTTATCACCACTTTGTTTGTGGGGAGATGAGAGATTTTTTTTTTTTTAAATCAGATGTTGCTCTGCCACTCTTTATTTGACAATCCTTTGTTATGTTCGAACCCGTCATGTATCAAAGAAAATGACATGTCATTTTTTATGCTGAAGAGAATCAAGTTTAGGAACGAGATACATCATTTTTAAAGTCGGGCGATCAACATCCCAAGGTATCTCTAATGGAGGAATGGATAATATTGCCCCTCTGTTTCATCTGAATCTTTCCTTGTTTAAAACGCTCCACTGTATTTGTTAAGAACGTTACAAAACTTGACACTCTTGATGTTTCCTTGATAATGGAAAATAAAACCATGTCAGAAACGGTATTAGAAATTGATGATTTAAATCGATACAGTTTACTCTTCCTTCAATTTCACCCTTTTGGATGCTTGGCAACTCCCTTCATTTGCCTCATCATGCAGAGTGAACGAAATTGATGGGTTATTTTGGTTCTTAAGGCATTTGCAAATAACAAAACTTCCTAGAATGGAATTCAACTTCACTCCGCCTTTATGGAAAATTGGCACCAACGATGACTCAATGCATGCTTGCTTCTTGAGTTCGATGAGCCTAAGAAAACAACTACAAGAAGAGAGGGCCTTAAGCAAAGTTTTCTTGAAATTTGTTTTGGAAGGTAGACATAAAGGTTTGCTTGAAACATTTCTGAATTTGTTTTTTCTTTTCTTTCTTTCTTCCTTTTTTTTTGGGATGATTTTCACGAAATTGAATTCCATCATAAAAAATGAGTCACATGATTTACCAAAGCATCAATTGGATTTGCAAATCAAAACCCAAAACGGAAAACATGTTTCTTAACAAGAATAAAGACTGATAAAATACAAGAGACTCTTTTATAGCTGAAAGTAAAAAACAACTCTTGTCCTAGCTCTAGAATTCACTTCCTTGAATGGTCACCATGAGAATGTCAAAGAGCATCGCGCATAACTTGCAAAAAGACGACAATGTCAATATGTGAATAAGAGAAAATGATATTTTAATGACGTCGCTTCTTATAATAAAATCGAGGCGACGATACATGCCCCACAATCTTTATTTCGGGACTTTAGTATTTTGCCAAGATTTTATCATAAGAGAATACATCATTAAAATTATCAATCCACGGCCATCAATTGAATGTCCACTTTTATTCCAAAAGTTTCGTATGCAAAAGTGTCATTGATTTTTGAAAGATTGATTTGTGATTTTACTCCTAAAAAAATGAAGTGATTTCTATTTTGAGGAATTTATACACAAAATGATTTGCATTATAGTCCCAAAATATGAGAACAAGAAAATTTGCTAAAAAAAAAAAAAAAAAAACGCAATTTCATTTTTTTTTTTTTTTTGCCCCAATACAAAATCACAACTTGAAAGTTTTTTTTTTTAAATGATTTCGAACCCATAACTAGAAATTTAAACAAAACAATGTGTTCAACAAGGCCCAATCAAAATGTTTAGAACTTGCATTCAAATGTTCACTTGTCAAAAGTGATTGCCAATTTTTCAATCATAAGCTTGCATCACCGAGGGCATTCGATTGATTTCCGCGAATTTCAATATGAAAATGCAATACAAAATGAACAAATAAAAAGGAAAATGACACTTACAATGGTTGTTGACCTTTGTCCTTTTTTTTTTTTACATAGACATGCGCATGAGATGTGGTTTGATTTCTACTCTATATGGCTCAAAATGAAGCCATGGGATCACAAGACTGAACCAACAAGATCGTGGCTAGGTCGTGTTACCCATGACTCCGGCTTTGTCAAAGGACCGACCCATGTCGCATGCTCGCAAACCAGGGTGGGGACCTCTGACATCAAGAAAGAAATTTCGGGGTTAAGGTGGGCGACTCGTACTACGTGCTTGTAGTCGGAGTAGTATCCACCTCAACACCATCCTAAATGATCCTATGCGGCCCAGGTCCGATGGCAGGTAGTGTGTGCTATAGTGTAGTGCAATGCAGGGGATGCAGGCATGACAATTTATAAACAATCAGCACTTCATACATGAAAAATAAACCATACATTCCTACACCTCACTACAAGACAAAGGTGAACAAACACTTCCCCTTATACCTCCCATTCTGCAAAAACATTTAACACCTTTAATGTTAGGGACGCACCTGGAATCCTCGCTGCCAAACAAAAATATTTTTGAACAAGATTAATTTTGGCTTAAGTCCTCTAAGGTCTAAAACCAAGTCCCCAGCGGAGTCGCCAAGCTGTCGCGACCTACCCTCAGGGGGAGGGAACAAGTTTAGGGATATTGCCTAAGGACGGGCCCAAGGCCCATGATTACGCACGAGCTCTCCCAAGCCCATACCCCGCATGACATTGGGATATTCTTAAGGAATTTTGCACAAAAGGAGTCGCCACTAGCCTATTGGGGTCGGCTAGAAACTAAGTGAGGCATGGGAGTGTGCCTCACTTCCTACGCAACCAGAGAATCTAGGATCGGGGACTTGATTACACTAATTAACCAATTAGTGCCCTTTCGGTACCTAATCTTGTTCGTTTTAACAAAATGATGTTTGACAAGCAGTTTATATTGATTTTATACCATGTGAGGTGATCATGCAGATACGTAATCATTAAAGTAACAATCATAACTACCAAAATCCTAATTGTAGTAAAATTAAACACGCACGATTAAACATAATTAGATACGTAAATCAAACATACAACATAATTAATATGCGAGCAAATAAATGCCTAATTATACTAACATGGCAAGATATAGCAATTCCTAACCAAATCCCATCATTTTTTTATTTTCGAAATTTTTAATTTTTTTAAATTTTTTTTTTAAATTTTTTAAAGAAAAATAATTATTTTTATTTTTAATCTTTTAATTTTTTAAAATTTTAAAATTTTTAATATTTTTTTGAATTTTCGAAATTGTTTTTTTTTTTTAAATGTTAAAATATATATATTTTTGAACCGCACCGGACCGGTCCAGTTCAACCCGACCCGCGTTCGGCCCGGTTGGCGCGGATCGGGTCCGGTTAGGAGCAGTTCGGCCCGAATCACGGGCCCAACCCAAGAGATGCCCCTCCTCCCTTTTTAAAAGAAAGCAGGCCCACAAGCCTATACTAAACCAGCCCAAGCCCAAAAGCCCACAAGCAAAAACAACAGCCCAAACCCAGCCCGATTCACCTAAAACCCTACCCATTTCTTTGACCCGGTTTGTACCTCCTCTTTAGGGTTCTGTGTTGACGGCGGCGGCGGCGACGCGGCGGGCAGCGGGCGGTGGCGGCGACGCGGTGAGCGGCAGCGGCGACGCGGCGTCTGCGAAGACGAGCGGCACTCGGGCTGAGGAGGGCGTCACGGACGTGTGGGCAACAGGCAAGGGCCGGTGTGGGGCTCGCTCGGTGGTGACTGGCGAGGCATCTCGGACGGCGTCGGGTTAAGGGCGGTGATGGGTGAGCGACGGCACCGGCCACGGCTGCAAAGGGGTTCGGACGGCGACTAGAGCGGGACGGCGGCGGCGGTCGGCCCGGTGGTGCGGCGGAGTTCGATCAACTCCCGGATCCGGTTCGTCTCCCGGCTAGTTCGGCGTCGGGAACGCCGTGTGGGCGGCGAACGCAGCGGCAGCAGCAGAGGAGGTGGTGTTTCGGCGAGGGGCGGTGACGATGTCAAGGTTGGCGAACAGGAGCTCGGCTGCTGCAGTGCGTGGCGAGGGGACGCAGCGATCGGCTTGGGTGAAGCGGCGGTGGCGCGAGGATCAGTGAGCAGGAGCAGAGGTAGTGTCGTGGGGGCTCGGGATCTGGTGTTCGGGCAGGAGGGGCGACCGGAGGCGTCAAGTTGCAAGGTCGACGGCAGCAATGGTGGCAAGCAGGGGCGGCAAATAGCAACAGCTCGTCAGGGCCGGCGGAAAAGCGTCCGTTGGTCGTCGTGGGTCACTGCGGGAGCGGTAGAGATCGGCGAGAGGGCGAGGTTGCTCGTGGAGACGCAACCCGCCGCCACCCTTCCTTCCAGTTTTCCCTCTCTTTTTCTCCTCTCTCTCTTTCTGCGTTTTTTTTTTGTTCCGGATCCTCTCCCTCTCCCTGTTTGGTCTCCCCTCTCTTTGTTTTCGAACCCCCCTCTCTCGCAGGTCTCCCCACCCCCCTTTTGGTTGCTAGGGTTTCGGCGAAGATGGAGGCGAAGCGGCATGGGCCTGGGCCAAGGCGAGATCCGGCCCAGCCCTTTCCATGTCTTCTTTTTTTCTTTTTCTTTTTGTTTTTTTTGTTTTCTTCTTTTTTTTTTGTTTGTTTGTTTCGTTGTTTTGTTTTTTTTTTTTTTTTAAAACGACTAATTCCTAATTTCGTAAACAATTAAATCCTAAATGAAAAATTGGAAAATTTAGGTGTCAACAACTAATAAATTAAAAATCTTAGTCATAAAATAGAAGTTTGGACTAATGATACACTCATTATCAAATATCATGGAATACTACATGATCGCACGAAGATATAGGCTAAGAAAAAAAAAAATCTTACTCATATTTTAGGACTCATCGAAACGAGTTTATTTATCTAGTTTGTTCTTCTCTTAGACCAACCGTGCCACTTCATATTTTTATTTGAAATAATATCTATGTTAAGCTATTTTTTGAGAAAAATAATATCAATTCAGGGTTAAGTATGAAATTTTTCTAAATGATAATGACTAAAATTCATTTGTGATTATTAAGGCACGTTGTATAAAAGGAATGGGAAGAGAGGAAGAAAAGTGGGGAAAGGTAAGGAAAAATCTAACCACGGCTCCTTGACCGCAAAAGAGGGGAAAGGTGAGAAAACAGGAAGCCCCGGACGAACAACGGGTCTCAGTTGATCTCTCTCTCAGAAAAAGCACGCCTCACAGAGAGAGAGAGAGAGAGAGAGAAAGGGCGAGAAGACAGTGGAAAGTAGAGAGGATTGTGGATCGCAGCCCGCCGAAAGGATCGAGCTACTAGGTAAGAGATTGTAGCTCTATTCCGCACGAATTTGGTAGTCTTGTTCAAAGTCAAATTTTCGGACCCATTTAGGGTTTTGCTTCGCCGGCAACGATTAGCCCAAAATGGCCACTAACACACCTCAGTGATGTTTTGATTCCCCAAATCTCTACATAGAATTTTACAGACGTCGAGTTGGAGTCACGGTTCGAGAGAAACGAGCCCTCGAAATCCGCTCTGGACTGCGGGTGAACAGTTCGCGCCGCCACACTTCTTGACCAGACATCGGCCACCTCCGGCCACTTTTTTGGCCGACGAACTGTCGACTGTTGTAATTCGATTCGAGATCTTTCCAATGATGTATACAGCTGTAGGCACTTGCTAGTATGATAAATAAGAAGTCATACATCTTCATTTGAGAAGGTACTCTGCAAATTCCAGGTTGTCTAATTCTCATATCATTCCGTGATTCATTCCCTTTTTAGATCCGTTTGAAAATCTCACCAAGTCATCTGATTCGTGTGGGTTCTTGAATATCAATCTGCCACTTGGCTTTCCCATCTTTGAACAGGTTTCGTACTTGTCAGAATAATGCAATGCTTGAGCTAATAGAATATACAAAAAATTTATATACTGTATAAGATGGATGGGATGTGCTCTGTTTACGTGTAGGTTGATAACCAAGACGACAGGATGCCACGAGATGAAGATAAAGCTTGGAAATTCGTGGACGAACTGAAGGGCGGAAGATGGCGTTGTCATCACTGTACGAAAGAAAGCAGTGGACAGGTTACAAGAGTGAAATGTCACTTGCTGGGAATCAAAGGCAAAGGGATTGGCATTTGCCCCAAAGTCCCTAATGATGTAAGAGATCAGTTGCTGTCCTTACTAAAGAATGAGGGAGATCCATTGCTGTCCTTACTCAAGGAGGAGGCGTCATGTAGCGGAGAAGCCAATCGTCACTCCACTGGCGGGCCGGCCGGAAGAGCAAACTTCACCGATGCGATTCAATTAACCTCTGGTCAACAATCACTGGGAGAGCAGCATCAGTTTCATCAGGGTTCGACTGTGCTGTCATTCACACAAGGTAACCGCTTCATTGCAAATGGTATGTCCATTTGATGTTTCTAGGCAATATGGGAAAACACATCTTTAATTTTTCAGAGCAAGGTCATCGTCCTTTTTCACCAAGGCCATCTAATTCAATAGTGAGCTAGGGAGAAAAATTACACTTAACTTGTCAATTTATCTCCAACACAAAGAACGAAGTCATGATCATTGTCATTTGTTGCCAAATTTCTCGCGATTCGCACAAAAACAAAAAGCAATTTTATTTTTGGTCGAGATTAATGTGGCTCATAGTGCACATCAATATGATGAGTCATGTTGGATGAAGCGTGGCATTTAATAGTAAGAATGGACAAAATTTGTAAAATGTGTCATTTTTTACTGCAACTGAAAGGTTGAGCTTTTTCCTGAAATGTTTGTGTTATTTTTGTCCCATCCAAAGTGCAAAAGGTAGACTTTCTATTTTTGGATTTGGCCTGCTTGGTGTGGTTGCAAAAAATTGATTTATCTTCAAGTTTGAGATTTATTCATTATACTGTTGATTGGTCCTAGTGTTAAGTCTGGCTTAGCTCTTATGTTGGAAATGGGAATGTCTAAACATCTGTTCAATTGATGTGCCAGAGCTACCAGCTTCAGTACACTCCCCATTTCCTTGATGTGTCTTCTGACAAATTACTTGCAGATTCCAACCCACAGGAAGCAAGTGCGGTCGACATGGCAAACCATCTATCACGGGGTGTATATACGTCCCATGGCATATTGCCACTGCAACAAGACACTTCAATGGCTCCTCAACTTCAGATAATTTCCCAGTCCAGCAACACTATATTTGATCAATCAATTAATTTCGAGACAGGGGACCAGCAACAGAATCAAAGAATGTCATCTTCATTACAAAACGATCAGTTCCTCGCCAACGGTGCATCAGATGGGTTGCAGGAGTCGAATCAACCTGGTGTTTTTGCAACAGATCCTCTACTCGACGACATGGCTATGACTGACATTTGGCAGGATTTCAATCGACCAAACCACACCTTCTGTGGACAAGATGGAGGTGAAAGCTTGTCATCTATACCGATATATTCAACAAGCTGTTTGTTTCTCGATGAGGATATCCAAACTCATGACAGGACGGATCCGGCAGAGATATCATCGCTAGGAAATGAAAAATCCCTTCAGACGGGTATGTCAAGTTTTTTGCAGGACTGCTGTGAGCCTTGTGCTTTGGAAGTGGTTAACACTGCCCAGCACTCTAATCAACCCCATCCAAGATGTGATGGAGAAAGTGGAATTGAAACCAATTTGTTTCCTTCGCAAGATTCGGTGGGAGTAGATCCCCGGAGTGCATTGCAGCATTCTAGTGATCCACACGTTTCTGAGAAATCAAATGTCAATTTGCAGGGCCCAACGGATGGAATAAATACGGCAGCCCAATCAATACCATCTCTGGGTATGGTTTGATCTATCTAACCGATGCTGTTGTACCAATTGAACCGCAAATAACCCCATTTGCCTTATTTGAGGGAGCACGATGCTTTTGTGTATGACTAACTCATGAATTTCTTGTTTTTTTTTTTTTTTTTTTTTTTATGTTAGATATGAACAGAGGCTCACCAATGTTGAACCAGATAAGCATTCGCACCAGCCATGAGAAGATGCAAAATCTAAAAAGAAAAATTGAACGACTTGAAGGCAGAGGAGCTGACATAAAGAAGAAGATGAAGCTAGAATCTGCCAAGTCATTGCCTCAGATGAAGCCGAAGACAATGGTTACGAAATGGTTGGAGAAAATAAAAACAGCAAAAAATAAATTCAAAAGCATTAACGAAGCGAGTGGGGAAAATATGCCATTGAAGGAACAGGTGGAGAGATTGACAAGAGAAGTGGAAGAGCTTAGAGGAAAAAAATTTCCACAAACGCTATTCACTCATGCAAAACCTGCCAAAAGACCAGCACTATTAGAACCGGCACTATCAGAACATAAGCTAATAGGTAAGGCAATTCAGAGGAACATAGAGTTGATCTGGGGCTGTCTAATGGAGAATCGTGCTTCAAATTTGGGTATTTCTGGCATGGGAGGGGTCGGGAAAACGACAATAGTGGAGCACATACGTGATAGACTCCTGGAAAATGGGAACTTTGACGCTGTAATTTTTTGCACTGTGTCCCAAAATTTTAGCATTCATAAGTTGCAGAGTGATATTTGGAAGGAACTAAAAGAAAGGGAAATGGAGGAGGAGTATGTGAAGAAACGAGCAGCGAAGTTGTCCAAAGACTTATCAATGAAGAAGAATTTTGTACTGATTCTTGATGACGTGTGGGAGCATTTCGAACTCCGGGATGTGGGAATTCCCAATAGAGCTGATGGATACAAGCTGGTCTTAACAACTCGATCTTCTACAGTATGTGCTCGAATGGGTTGTAAAGAAATTGAAATTAGACCTTTATGTGAAAAAGATGCATGGAACTTATTTGTGGAGTATGATGGGTATAAAGGGGTACTTGGTATGGAGAAAATTGAAAAGGTTGCAAAGGCAATCGTGGAGAAATGTGCAGGTTTGCCACTTGCTATCATCACAATGGCAAGAAGCATGAGGGGGGAGGAGAGAGGACACGTCTGGGAGGACACTTTGGAAAAACTGAATGACCCCAAAAAGGATCATACAGAGATGGGAGACAGGGTTTTGCCGGTACTTAGACATAGTTACACACGCCTGTCCCCTCAACTTCAACAATGTTTCTTACGCTGTGCACTTTATCCTGAAGATGCATCAATTGGGAAAATGGAGTTGATTGAATTTTTTATTGATGAGGGATTGATTGATGAACTGCATACTAGGGAGAAACAACATAACAGGGGTCTTACCATAATAAGCAGACTTCAAGATGCTTTCTTGTTGGAATATTCTTATAGGGGGATCAAGATGCATGATTTGCTCAGAGATATGGCGCTACACATAATGAGTACAACGTCTATTGTAAAAGTACGCATGCCCGATGAGGAATGTTGGACAAGTGATTTAGAGAGAGTTTCTTTGATGAGTAGAATCGAAGAAGTTCCTCCAGATTTGTCACCAAATTGTCCTAAACTGTCGACTTTGTTATTAAAAGTTAGCCTTTTGGAGCATATCCCGGATTCTTTCTTCAAGCAACTGCAGGGGCTGAAGGTTCTAAACCTAAGTGGAAGTAAAATCACAGAACTTCCTAGTTCCATGTCGGACTTGGTAAACTTGAGAGCTTTAGTTCTTTGTAAGTGTTATCGATTGTGCCACATTCCTTATTTAGGAAAGTTGAAATCATTAAGGAAGTTGGATGCCTCGGGATGTATGATGCTGGAAGCAGTTGAAGGTTTGCAAATGTTGGTGAACTTGAGATACCTTGACCTATTTGGCACGCGTGTAAAAAAATTACGGGAAGGAACATTAAGGAGATTGGTAAAATTGCAACATCTTAAGATTCAGGGAAGGGTGAATGCAGAAGAGATGACTGAGTTGAAGGCACTTGAATTATTTGAATGCTATTTTGATACAGTGGACGAGCTCAGCTTGTCTGTGAAAATCCTTGGGGAGATTGGCTACAATGATTTTCAAATCAGAGTGGACCAAGTAAGTTCGTTGGTTTATGTAAAAATGGCTCATTATGATCCCGAAAATCGTATTCGTGAACATTCACGTACTGTAGATGTCCATTACTGCAATGATCCTATTGTGAATGCGGGAAGAAATGATCCTAACTTGAGTGTGGGTAGGCAAAGCAGTTCTATTTTGATTCCAGGAGATGTGCAGCAGTTGAGGGGGAGTAACTGCGGTGGCATGAAAAATCTAATGGATTTGAGCCCACTTCTAAAACTCGAGCGTCTAGAGATTATTGAATGGGAGAACTTGCAGGTGCTCTGTGGAGCAGCAAATGAACAAGAAGTAATCAATGGGCATTCCTACTCTCTCTCCTTCCCCCGTCTTAAGGAGCTAAATATCCAGAGATGTCTGAAACTTAAGTATCTGTTCGGCCACGGGTGTAAAGTCTCCCTTCCAGACCTAACGGCGATTGTCATCGAGGGTTGTGAGGAAATAGAAGGGATAACTGCAGCGGCAGCTGGTTCACTGCTTCCTGCTTTCCCCAGTCTAGAAGAGATCAATGTGAAGTCTTGTGGCAACATGAAGAGGGTAGTTGAATATGAGTGGCTTCTCCATTTCCCTAATCTGGAGAAGATTAAAGTACAGGGATGCAAGAAGATGGTCGAGATAATAGGACGGCCACCTCCATGCATGCCAGTGGATACGGCCGTTTTGGATGTGAGCCCACTTCTAAAACTCGAGCTTCTAGAGATTATTGAAGGGGAGAACTTGCAGGTGCTCTGTGGAGCAGCAGATGAACAAGAAGTAATCAATGGGCATTCGTACTCTCTCCTCTTCCCCTTTCTTAAGAAGATAAATATCCAGAGATGTCTGAAACTTAAGTATCTGTTCGGCCACAGGTGTAAAGTCTCCCTTCCAGACCTACCGGCGATTGTCATCGAGGGTTGTGAGGAATTAGAAGGGATAACTGCAGCGGCAGCTGGTTCACTGCTTCCTGCTTTCCTCAGTCTAGAAAAGATCGATGTGAAGTCTTGTGGCAACATGAAGAGGGTAGTTGAATATGAGTGGCTTCTCCATTTCCCTAATCTGAAGAAGATTAAAGTACAGGGATGCAAGAAGATGGTCGAGATAATAGGACGGCCACCTCCATGCATGCCAGTGGATACGGCCGTTTTGGATGTGAACCCACTTCTAAAACTCGAGCTTCTAGAGATTATGGAAGGGGAGAACTTGCAGGTGCTCTGTGGAGCAGCAGATGAACAAGAAGTAATCAACGGGCATTCCTACTCTCTCCTTTTCCCCTGTCTTAAGAAGATAAATATCCAGAGATGTCTGAAACTTAAGTATCTGTTCGGCCACGGGTGTAAAGTCTTCCTTCCAGGCCTACGGGCGATTGTCATCGAGGGTTGTGAGGAATTAGAAGGGATAACTGCAGCGGCAGCTGGTTCACTGCTTCCTGCTTTCCCCAGTCTAGAAGAGGGTTGTGAGGAAATAGAAGGGATAACTGCAGTGGCAGCTGGTTCACTGCTTCCTGCTTTCCCCATTCTAGAATATATTGATGTGAAGTTTTGTGGCAACATGAAGAGGGTAGTTGAATCTGAGTGGCTTCTCCATTTCCCTAATCTGAAGGAGATTAAAGTACGGGAATGCAAGAATATGGTCGAGATAATAGGACAGCCACCTCCATGCATGCCAGTGGATACGGCCCTTTTGGTAGCGCATCTTCAAGTGGATTGTTGCAACATACAGAAGTTGCTTCCGCTGGAATTGTTGCCACATCTTCGGAATCTTCAATGCATCCATGTAAATGACTGCACAGGAATGGAGGAAATTGTAAGCAGAGGAAGTGCAAGCACTCCTGAGCACATCCCCTCCTCCTCTCCATGTCCATTTCATTCTCTCCCACAGTTAAAGCACTTGCTTCTAGAGAACCTACCTGACCTGAAGAGTGTATGTGAAAGCACCATAAGTTGCCTTTCAATAAGATTGCTTAGTGTTTTGGGTTGTCCAAAACTGGAGAGAATTTCTCTGCAACTGAAACCAGTTTGTCATGGCTTGTACATTCCAAATATTGATTTGGATCGTAAGAAACTGTGGGATACACTGGAGTGGGATGGTCCTGATCAGGATCAATTGGTTCTCAAATATTTAAGAGCTTATAATGCGTGTAAGAATCGTGATCTGAGCCGGCTACATACAAAAAATATGAGATTTTTCTGTGTATACCACAAATAGGGTCTGATGGATCAGACCTTCCACCATTTGAAGATCTTTGCTGCGTGCCTTCTTTTTCTTGCACTGCTGACCATCTTTAGGTTCAGTATCTTCAGCTCTTTTCTTGTTTTCTTCTTCTACTTGCACTGCTGGCCATCTTTAAATTCAGTGTAGGAGAGGAAAGAAAATTATCTGTTGTGGAAGTAATGAGTGAAGTCAAGGGACATAGCCTTCAATTGTTCCAATGAAGTGTTGAACTTGGAAAGATGATGATAAAATTAGACATTTTGTATACGATACTGACTTTATGTGGGTGATTGAGTAATTTTATATGTTAATATGCTTAAGCACGAGTTCATCCTGCGGATCTAGTAAAAATGTGTCGTTCCAAAAGTAGTTCTTTAACATTTGACTCGACTCATAGAACACATAATCAAGCATGGTTAGTGATGCTTACAGGAGTCCCTGAATCTTGAGATGATTGTGCGTTCCTTTGATAAAGTGGTTCAGTTCATCTGAGAACTGGTTTTTGCAGGTAGTTGATTTGAGTTTCATTGGAGTGTGTTCCTCTTGTTCATCACAACTATTTTTACCAACATGGCTAACTTGGAAGTCCACTCTGCATAAGAGTAGTCTCACGAAGAGTTCCATAGACAAGATTTGGCAGATGCTTTTGCAGGACAAGTATCTCAAAAAGTTGTCAAATGTAGTTCTCTCGCATCCGAAAACTGGAGTATGTTGAGGAGGTTGGTCTCCCTTTTCCCCTCTGAACTGGAGTATGGTGATTACTTCGGTGATGTTACAGGTCGCTGGATGAGATCTAGCGGATGAGCTTACACAGGTTTTGAGGCAAGGTCTCTTGTTTCTACAAGTTATGTTAAAGTGAGTGCACACTAATTGGTTGTTCAAATACTCGGTAGAAAGCTGTCTGAGATTTGTGGCTTTGGCGGTGAGGAGTAAGTCTGTTTCTGTGGGTAGTGGATAAGGGGGGCTGGCAAATCTATGCCCCATCGTTGCAATAAATATTATAGCCTCAAACTGTTGAGGCATTGTAGGAAACTCCACAGTGAGAGTTGACGGCTAATTGCTGTTTCTGTGACCCGGATATTGTATTTCTATCAAGACAAAATGTGATATTAGTTGGATAGAGACTCTTACAAGACGTAAATTCCTATGGATAATACACCAGGAGGATTAGCCGTCATTTGGAAAGATCCTGTGGTCTTATCCATTTCCTTTGCGGGGAAAAACCAAATTCATGGAGAGGTCTCTTAATAGTGAAAATCCTGAACAACTGTGGTGGCTTTCTTTGGTGTACTCACCTACTTATTTTAGTCTTAAGCAAGCATTTTATGATGATTGCAATAGGCGGGTGGGTACAGGACTTGGGAGAGGGCTGGGTTGGAATTGGAGATTTCAATGAGACCATCTTTGACTCGGAGGCATCCAGAGGAGGCCCGGGCTCTTCTCGTCACTTCCTAGGACTTTGTGGATCTAGTGGGCTGTGTTGATCTTGGGTTTAGAGGCAAACCTTACACTTGGACAAATGGCAGAGGGGGCTCTGCAAGCGTTCGAAAAAGACTGGATCGAGCAATCTGTTCGACTTCGTGGTGTGAGGAATTCCCTCGGGAAGGGGTTGTCCACTTACCGATCGTCAATTCAGATCATTCTTCTATTTGGCTGAATTCTTCTTCTATTGAGGATAAGTTGCAACACCCTTTTAAATTTGAAGCAATTTGGCTGCGGGACTCGGCTTGTATTAATGTAGTGGAAAAGGCTTGAAAAAATGAGGTGGCAGACAGTTCGAGGGCCTCATGTCATAGGAAACTAAAATTGACAGCCATAGCTCTAAAAAAGTGGAATAAGGAACATTTTGGCTTTGCCAACAACGCCTTAAGGATTTGATTTCATCACTTGATTCCATTTAAAGGGATGATCCCTTGGAAGAGAATAACAGGATAGAAAAGGAAATCAATGAGGCTATTAATGAGCAACATGAGAGATTGAAATGATCTTGAAGCAAAAATCAAGACAATTATTGCTACAAGAGAGTAATCAAAATACCAAATATTTTCATCTCTACTATTATTAGAGGGCGCAAAAATTATATCCTAGCAGTGCAGGATGATGGAGGCCGATGGCTCACGAATATGGATGAGATTAGAGTTTTTCTTTTTTCCTAACAAAGTATATAGAGCTTTTCTGGACACATACTTGATCCACACCCTCTCATAGGGGAGTTATTTCCTAAGGCTATTTCTGAAGAGGAGAACTCTGAACTTTTGGCGATTCCAACGGAGGATGAAATCTATAACATTCTAAAAGCGATGGCCCCTTTAAAATCACCAAGCCTAGATGGATTTCATGCCATCTTCTATGTGAAATGCTGGAAAGTGGTGAAGGCCCAGGTCAATCAATTTGTGAAGCACTTATTCCACACAGGTCAATTGCCCCACCTCCCCAATCAGACTTTCCTTGTACTTATCCCCAAAACACATAATGCACATGCTTTTACCCAGTTTTGCCCCATAAGTCTGTGTAATGCAAGCTATAAACTTATTTCTAAATTGTTAGCTAATACATTGAAGGGGTCTCTCAACCGTATAATTTCACCTCAATAATCCACTTTTGTTTAGGATAAAAGTATACTGGAGAACTCAGTAATGGCACAAGAAATCACAAACTCCATGAGAAAGAAACAAAATGGGAGGGCCTTTGTGGGAATCAAGTTGGATATGTCCAAAGCTTATGATAGAGTTGATTGAAATATTTTCGACACAATACTTCGCAGCATGGGATTTTCATATCACTTTTGTGAATTCATAAACTAGTGTATTTCGACAGGTTGCTATACTCTACTCATCAATTGTGGAGCAGCTAAAGGTTTTACACCTCAAAAGGGTCTTAGACAAGGAGATTCTATCTCACCATACTTGTTTGTAGTCTATGGTGAACTTCTTTCTCGGATACTCAAGTATGTAGTCTATGGTGAACTTCTTTCTCGGATACTCATTGAAGCAGAGGATTTGAAGATGATCATAGGGATAAGAGCAGGACGGGATGGTCCATCTTTAACTTACCTTATGTATGCTGATGACTTGCTGTTATTTCTTTAAGCCACAAAGAAACATTTGAGAGCTCATGCCATAATACCATGTTAAAATGTTCAACTCAAAATCTTTTATGTTGGGCCTTCTAACGTAGTATTAAGGCTAGTTCAGCCTTGATTTATTTCGCCAATGCGATCTACCATTCGGCAAATTCTCCATGTCATTTCTAGTCTAGCTTACATATGATAGGGGTGTCAAAATATTTCATGTCGCTTGTCTGTGAGGCTTGTCTGCAAGTCCCCTAACAAAGCCTTCATTTGGTTTCACTAAAGTTGTTGCTCAAAAGACTAGCAAATAAAGCATTTATTTGCATTTTCTCCGGGGCAACTAGTTTATAATCTCAAGAGCCAGTTCACATATTAACAACGTCAAAGCTCAATGTCTATTTGTTATGTCTTTCATATTACATCACACAATAAACTGAACTAACCGAACGAAGAATGAACACATTTTATATCTAAGTATATTGGTATAACTAATTTTTCGACTATAAGTTACATTATATGATGTAATCATTTAAGTATTTTTGCTGGGCTCATTTTCCTTCTTTAGTCACGGTACTATCATAAATCGAAATCAAAGTGGTTTAAAATAACTGATACAATATCTTCTTTTAAGTCTATTACTTCGTTTAGCCAAACTATCTTAAGTTATTTTCATGTTTAATATCTAAAAATACAACCAGCTTTGAATGGAAAAAAGAAAAAGAAAAAAAAAACCATTTGCCGTGCGAAGAATGACGAGCACTAGGACGACTTCCCAAAATAAAGCAAAAAAGAGTCATTTAAAGCATAACTGAAACACATTTAGAGCTCACTTCTTGGATATTAGTGAGTACACAGCCAAATAGAAAGAAAAAAAAAAAGCACAATCTTTTGCACCTAATGTACCACAACCTTAAAAAAAAAAATGCTAAAAAGCAGCCCAATCTTCTGAATGTGAGATGAAAATAACACAACCCTTCAAACTTCCTATATAAAAGCCTAATGTTTAACTCGTGTGACAAAAGTGACATCCGATGCAAATTATGCCTAATCTCCTATTATATCACCACGAGTCGTACATGACTTCAAACGACTATTTCTAACAAAATGCTAGAAATTTGGTGAGAAAGATTATATAATAAGTTTGGTGACAAAGACTGTAAACATAAAACAACGCCATATTTGTGTCGGTTGACATGGCTAGCTATGTATGTCAACCAGGGAGCCACGTTGGGTAACCGTCATAATTTAGCAATGATAATGGATGGAATTTGTAATGGGTGTCAGTGTTTTATCCCACATTTAAAAAGCGGGGGGTTTTTAACATTTGAAAGATCGTGTTATTTTTGTCCCAAGTACAAAACGTTGGACTTGTTTTTGGGACTTGGCCATAAGTATACTCAAATTCTATCCATCGATTATTGAAGGTGAAAAAGTTACAAACTCGAAAGCATGATGACAGATGGGATTTCTTGATATATTGAGAGGCCGTATATTAGGGAAATGACCAATTAAGAGCATGGTTACTTCTCCTGGAGATGGCTTCCTTTTTATAATTACTTAGGTGTTGAGATCTAATTCCTTCTCCATTAATTACGTCATTCTCCTCTGAATATCGGAGAAATCTTGCGCAACATTGTGAAGTAGGGTCAGAAAGTTTCTGATTCGTGGAAACTGACAAGGATTTGGGAATCCATGGATTTTCTGTAGTACTTCTTAACTACGTAAGTGATTCTTCTTGGTGAAAGCTTGCTTCACATTTGGCTCGTAGGAATAACAATCATATTTCCATTCAATTCTGATTATGCAATTATTCGTTCGTTTGATTCAAAAATAGATTAGAAATAGCTATTTTCTCAAAATAAGGAATAGCTACGCCTGGATGGCCGAGGAATTATTAATGGCTATTCCGTGTAGTTGAGAATAGCTTCAATTTTCATAATTTAGAATTGACTTTGGATGTTTAATAATTAATCATATTTAAATTAAATGAAAGTTATTAAATTCGGACTATGTTTATTATAATTGCATAATTCAATTATTCATATTGTAAATGATTTGTAACATATTAAGTCGTAACCTATAATCAAATTATAATTTAAGCTGAAATAATAAGTTATAGAGAGCTTGAATACAATCGATATTATTATCTTAGTTACTCACAATTAGAAAATTATTATTAATGATATTCGAAGTTGCCATTCGTAAGATAGTAAATCACACAGGATATTATGATAACTACTATCCCAAGTTTAGTTACTTATAATTAGTTATTGCGCAAATGGAAAAAGGCAAAAATTAGTATCCGTTTTTTTTTTAACTGCATAACTAGCATAGTCAAAAAATATACAACACTTATAATTTTGAAATTATCTTTATTTAAAAAGAATTTTTTTTTGTCCAATTGCCACAATTATTACAATGACTACGTCTCCATGTGATTTGAGTTCATTTAGATATCTAATGGGAAAATTACAAAGAGAAAACATATTTCTATTAAAATTGATCAAATTAACTTTTAATTTCGCACTTTGTAATTTAATTAAATCCCGTGGAGAAAAGGACACCAAAACTACCAAAACTCGTGTACGACGTTCATTTTAATACCAAAAGTTCCTTTTGGATCACTTAAGTGCCAATTTTTTTTTTTTTTAAAATGATCTTTTTAATGTCAACTCTAGTAAGTTTGGCTAGAAATCGAACATGGCTCTTTTCTTTTAGTTTCTTAGGCCAACGTGGTTCGTCGGTGAGTTTAGTCAATATTTAACCCTAAAACGACGCCATCTTAATGCCTTTATGTCAAATAAGAATTCTAAATCCCCAAATCGAAAAAGAACCCCCCAATTTCAAACCTTAAATCGGCCATTGAATGCAAATTCACTCCCCATTTCAGTTTGCCCCCAAAACTAACAACTCGATCTTGCAAATAAAGAGCAAGAGCTTTAGTAGCACGACTCACAACCCCAATTTTTCCCTTTATGGCCCTAATTTTCTCTCATGAACACTAATTTCCCCTCTATTGAGTCTGATGCCAGAGAGAGTGTAGAGAAATAGAAGGCAATACAAGTGAGAACTAAAATGGATAAGTCGCTTGCCACTTGTAGGAATCCACCTAAGAGATAAGAGCAAAACAAAAGATCCTTCTTGTTCTTTAGCCAAAGGTTAAATAAATTATCACTCAAAATAAGTCTACATTCTTATTTATTGTAGCATGCTTATATAGATGAACTTGGAAAAACCCTCCAAGCATGAATAATTACTAGGACTCTTTGGAAAGATAAAAGGACTCATAGAGAAGACCAACTAGAAAACAACGCAAATTAAATAGGGACACTAAAAACTTTAAACAACAATTACTAGACATTCAAAATATAAGAAATAAATGTTATTGAATGCATGTATCCAAGATTTGCTTATTCCAATGTTGCTGAGTTAATGGCCTTCAAGGAATGTAGACATCCTCCAAATGCAAAGTGATTAGAGTAGATTCGGAACCGATAATTGCCTTGTCAATCGACGTCTAGGTTGTTGGTCAATAATTAATGCAATCGACGAATTGTCCACTAAACCAACAACTCCCTTCTAGAATCAATGACTTCTAGGAATGTTCCGACATCAAACGCTTTTGCTACGCGTAAGCTCGTCCTAAAGTTTTCATTGTTTTCAGCTTCATGGTAGGGAGAAAGATCGGCTACATTGAATTTCACTGAAACAACATACTCACCAAGGAGTTAAATCTTGTATGCATTGTCTCCAATTCTTTGCAGCACTTTAAAAGGACCATCGACTTTAGGCTTCAACTTCCCATGATGATCTCGAGGAAATCTTTTGTGATATCCTCGTTCTGACCCTAATTTTCAAAATGAAATCACATTGACTACTAATCTTTAGATGAGATTACAACAAAGATCAATATACCACGAAAACATCGAGATAGCCATTTTGGCTTATAAACTCTATTTCTTATTGATGGGATGCGGAAATTCAGAAAGTTGGGAGCATGTCACGAACAAGGACCCAAGTGGGCCCAAGCCCACGGAGCTAGGGCCAAATGGGCCTACGCCCATGTTGGGCGGCCTAAGGGCCATATGCCCAAGAGGTGGGCGGTCTAAGGGAGGGCCATGGGCTCTCTAAGCCCATTAGGTCCATCATTGCTAAATCTTGGCATTTATTATAGTCAATTGTGTGAATAGTGCATGAAGAGTGTGCAATCTTTGAGAATTGATCAAATTGCCCCCTTATTCAACTTAAGACAAAGGGGCAAGATAGGAAATAAGGAAGGGGTGGCCACAAGGGAGAAGGAAGGGAAATGATGTCGACCCCCTCTCCCCCAATCTAGCCTACTCACTTATTTTCCCATGTGCAAATCTTCCACATTAATGATCTTGGATTATTTCCTTCATGAAGCCATCCTTCTAGCTAAGTAGATCATAAGTTGAGTGGATTTTTGAGGGATTATGTGCGCCTTGCATTAATTGGCAAGATTTTCCTCTTCTTCCCTCCCCCCAAAAACTATGGTCTCTCTTTCATTCTCTCTTTCTCATTTTCTCACCTTTTGCTCTCAATCTCATTTTCTCTCTCTCCTTGCCATAGTTGAACCACTCCTTGTCCATTTGCATCTCATTGCAAGCCACTCTCTTCATTTTCCTCACATTTCCCTCACCAGCAATTGTCCACCACTTCGTCACTATTGAACTACCCTTTCGTACCGCCAATCCTGTAATTGTATCGGGTTTTCGGACACACGGAGGCTACTATCCAACCCCTGCCGTAACTCCTTCTCCTTCATTTCCTTCACGGTTTGGTCCCCTATGGAGCTCGGAGACGGTCTACCACCTAGCCAACCACCGTGCTGCCACCATACCACCACCAGAATGCCTCCATAGCCCTCGTCGGGGCCTGATCAGTGCTGGTCCGGCCACCATAGCCACTATCTAGCCTTGCCACTCCTCCCTCGATGCTTGTTGAAGCTTGGATTTGGGTGTGAGTGGCTTTCTAGCCCTTGATTAGGGTTATTGTTGCATTTAAGGATTAGTTTAGGGCTAGATTAAAGTTAAATAATGCTATGATAATGTGATAAGTGGGTCTTATATAATAAGTTATCGTAGGGTACCGATAAATTATCGAGATAGGTTACCACGGCTATCACAATAGGTTATCAAGTTTTACCGATAAGTTATCAATATATGATAAGTAGTTATGTGATAAGTTATTAAGATGTGATAAGTGAAGTATGATATGTTGATATCGTGTGCTATAATAGAGTAATAAATTATTATGTGATGATATGTGGTATGTGATATGATGTTGTGATAGGATATGTCATTAAAATAAGCTATCAGATAGTTTATTATAATGCTTTAGACCCTTATATAATGACTTATCTTAAAGAAGTGTTATATATGCTTGAAGTTCTAATAATGATGCATTATTAGTTGTGAAATTTAATTATGATGCATGTTCATGGCATTAGATGATTTTTAGTCAAGAATTATGCATGTGATGATATGTGGGAAGGATAGCACGTTGGAGTGTTTAAGTGGTGCAATTATACATACTGATATAAGATACGAATTTGGCATGATGGCATGTGACAAACATTGTTGCAATTACATGGGCATCACACTTGATTAATGAAAAAGATACGAAATGAGTTGTGTGAGGGTATGCCCGTGTGATTTATGTGGATTAATGGACCCATCCTAATGCATTTTATATGGGACCCGTCCTAATGCATTTTATATGGGATGATGCCCGATTAAATTCAAATGTCCCCAATAATCGACCCTGGTTTTGGCCCATTATCTTTGAGGATAGTTTCAAAAACAGAAAATTGCAAAGGAGTTGGGGCATCAATCCCATTATCTTTTCGAGGGATCCGTAATCAACCCTGGTTTCGGCCGATGCTTCAAGAAACTGCTGGTGCTCCAGAGCCGACGTCTCTCTCCTCCTTCGCTAAGGTGTTTGTTTCTTTGCCAATTGTTCATGACGTGCCTTTCTAGTTGTTGTTTGCCTTCTTTGGGCATTGCCTTGTGTTTTACATCATCACATCCTTTCACTCATTATGATTGTTCATTTTGAGTGCAAGTTTTTGATGCCATAATCTTATGTACATTTGGCATTTTCTCAATATATTTATTACCTTTTACCAAAAAAAAAAATTCCCATTTTTCTTTTCTTTATTTTTTTTTTGTAATGTCCCCATTTTGAGGGGGCACTCTTTTTTTTTTTTTTTGGGAATTTTGTAGGGCTTGACATCATTAGGCCTAGTTGGCCGAATTGGAGAGACTTAAACATGTAAGCCTTCAGACTGAAGGCTGGGCTTGTTGAAGAAGAAAGAGGCTTCAGTTGGTTTGACATCACTCGCAATGCAAGTGGAAATGGAATTTCGGGAAACTTTTTAGGCATTTTAGAAATATATTTTTTTCATTTTTGCAAAAGAAATCAACAATGAGAAAAATATTTTAACTAAAAGTTTGGAGAGTTCAAAGACAAAAAACCATCCCCTAGATAGGATCCACCTTTAAGCAATTCAAACGCCACATATACTTTTCGCATATTTATCCATAAGACATTGTCATGTGTTACGTGTGATGAAATTGGAGAGCAACTAAGGCTCATACATGGTAACATGGCTTGAAAGTAAGTCTTGTGTCATTGGTTAACCACCACAATAGTGTGGAAATTTGAATCTCTTGACCTCTCATTTTGTTGAGTTTCTCTCTACCAGCCATGGTAGTTTCAGATTTCTATACACTAAACCTAAATTAATCCCTATTCCGACCACATTTCCCACCACCACAAACCCAATTCCGTCCGGCGAGCCCTCCATTTTCCTTGTCCACCTTCGCCATCGACTTTTCCTTACCAATCTCTTCTTCCATCGTCTTCTTCTTCACTTGCTTTCTTTGGGAAGGTACTCCGACGAAATTCCTTCTACGTTTCACTAACGGCTAGATTTCCCCTCGACTTTGGTCAG
Source organism: Eucalyptus grandis (assembly GCF_016545825.1). Lineage (NCBI taxonomy): Eukaryota > Viridiplantae > Streptophyta > Magnoliopsida > Myrtales > Myrtaceae > Eucalyptus > Eucalyptus grandis. The sequence goes on from NC_052618.1 coordinate 38,539,676, forward strand.
CTCTCATTCCATTGGCTTCAGAGCGATGCCGGGTCCACCCAATTATGCGCTGACTGTCCCCGGTTAGTTCTGCATGTCTTCAACTCTCATCTATCTTCACTGAAGACATAGAATTGTTTCTTAGTCTCAACTTGTTGTTTTGTTCGTTCTCTGTACTTGCGTATTCTGTTTCTCTGGCGTCATTACCATTACAATGGCCTCGGACAAAATGACACAATCTTCACGTCTTGCCGCTCTCTGCACTAGTTTGGGTCGTCTCACCACTGAACAGATCATTGATGATTGGGATGAAGCTCCGTCATCTGACACAGTCGAGGAATGTCGATTAACCCTGGTTGGAAAAATCCTTGCCGACCCATCTATCAATCTTCCTGCATTTCAAACCACATTAAGGAAAGCCTAGCGCATAGATTTTGTGGACATATCACAAAGTGAGGCAGGGTTCTATATTGCAAAATTTAAAACCAACACAGACATGTAGAGAGTTCTTGAAGGTGGTCATTGGCTTTTTTCAGGGCATTTGGTTATTTTCAAACCTTGGATTTCTAACACCCCCTACACTGTTATGATTTCTCTACTTGTGACTTTTGGATCCAAGTTGTTGGCTTACCTTTAGAATGGTATTCAGAGCGAATGCTTATAAAAGCAGTACAGCATATTGGCGAAATCAAAGAAGTGAAATTGGACTCCAAGGACGATCACCTGTCCAAAGCAGGAAGAGTTCGAGTTCAACTTAATGTGCATGTACCTCTTGTAACAGGGAAACTGATTAGAATACAAGGCAAACCTTTTTGGTTGGATTTCCATTATGAAAGGCTTTCCCACTTTTGCTTCTCTTGTGGCAAGCTTGGACATTATGCGATGTACTGCAAAGACATTCCATATAATGATGATAAGCATGAAGGCAGAGAAAAAATGGCATATGGGCTGTGGCTCAGAGCGAAAGTCAAAATCCATAGTCCTTACTGGAAAATCTTTTATGGCCCACCAGATACATCAGAGCAAACAGAAGATGTGATCCCTGAAACTCCGCCTGCACAGTTACCTACAACTCCCTTATTGCCCCCCCCCTCTCCAATACTGGCAGCAAACCCATCTAGGGATGTTGAGGGTTACCGTGCATCATCCATTGCGCCTTCTCCACTGCTCCAACCACTCTCAGTCATGCATAGTACAGCACTTGTCTCTGCTAATAACAAATTGAAGGGAGTTCAGTATGCACCTATGGATACAAAAGCATCAAAGAAGCTGACTAATCCTAGGTCGAAACCTATTCCAGGATCGGCTAAGAAACAGCGCAGGTATAACCCATATGACTCCAAAAGTATACTCATAGTGGAACCTACTGATTTACACCTGATGGAAACCCCTGTTTTCCAAGCGAACGAAGCTGAAATTAGGGCTTTGGTGGCTAGCCCTAAACAGCCACCTGTTGACAAATGAAGCTGATATGTTGGAACTGTCAGGGTTTGGGCAATCCCTTGACAGTTCGAGCCCTTAGAGCCATAACGGCCAATGAAAAGCCCGATATTATACTTTTAATGGAAACCAAAAACTCTGCAGACAAGTTTCAATAAGTTCTACGAATTCTCAACTTCTCTAATTCCTATATACTTAATCCGGTTGGTCTGGCGGGAGGGTTAGCAGCGTTCTGGAATGATCCTATCCTGTTACAGGTGATTAGCTCCACACAACACCTCTTAGACATGAGCTGTAAGTTTGGTCAGCAAGGCAGGACTACTCGAATTACCTTTCTCCATGCTCTTATGGATTTTCAACAGTGGCAATTGGTCTGGGATGAGCTTCGACAAATTCATTCCCACAACAGCTTCCTTTGGCTTTGTGCTGGCGACTTCAACGAAGTCCTTTACCCTTGGGGAAAGATAGGCAAAAGACCTGCCTTTCTACACAGAATGCAGTCTTTTAGAACTCTGTCAGACGATTGTGCTTTTACTAAGTTAGAAAGCAAAGGTTATAAATTTACCTGGATGAATAATAGGGAAGGGGAGGAGCTTGTGAAGGCCAAACTAGATCGAATGATCTGCTTAATGGATTGGAGGTTACTGTTTCCTGCGGCTGAAGTTTTTGCACTCCCACCTGTGGGTTCTGATCACAGTCCTCTTGTGATTCACACTTCGCCTCATTTACGTAAACAAAGAAAATCTTTCCTCTTTGAAGCATTTTGGAATGAAGATACTGAATGCAGCCACATTATCTCTACCGCATGGAATTCATGAGACTTACTAAATCCTGATTTTATTACGCGAGTGCAGAAAGTCACAGCAGCCCTTATCAGTTGGAGCAGGCAAAAGTTCACCAATGGTCATCAAAAAATTTTGACCCTGCAAGACCAATTACAACACATCATAAACAAGAGGACTTTCCCAAACGATAGTGTACAGGTATCAAGGTTGAAAGAAGAAATTCGTCAAGCTTGGCAACAAGAAGAATAGTATTGGGCCTTACGTTCCAGAATTAAATGGCTCAAATGGGGCGACAAAAATACTCGTTTCTTCCATGCATCAACAATTCAGCGCCGACAACGTAATCGAATTACTATGCTGCAGAATGATAATCAGCAGTGGGTACGTGATATCCCAACTCTCCAAGACATGACACTCTCATTTTTCACTAAGTTATATACTTCTGGAGGTTATCGAAACTATCAACCATTACTTGACCAATGCAAGACAATCGTCACTCCCGAGATGAATACCAACCTGATAGCTTCACTTACTATGGAGGAGGTTCGGCAAGCCACTTTTCAAATGGGAGCTACCAAAGCTCCAGGACCGGATGGCTTAACCGGTTTATTTTATCAAGAACATTGGGAAACAATCAAAGACAGCCTGTTCTTATTAGTGCAGAATTTTATGCTATATGGGGAAATGCCTCCAGGTCTAAATCAGATGGTTCTTACCTTCATTCCCAAAACATCTCAACCTGAAAAACTGGAGCAATTTCGGCCCATCAGTTTGTGCAACTATGCATACAAAGTTATCTCTAAGGTGCTTGCTAATCGTCTCAAATCCTTATTGCCTATTCTGATTTCTAAGGAACAATTAGCATTTGTTAAAGACAGGCAGATTCAAGACAATATCCTTATTGTCCAAGAAGTTCTTCATCAGTTTCGAATACGGCAGCACACTAGCAAGTTTCATGCAATTCTCAAAACAGATATGAAAAAGGCCTATGACAGAGTAGAATGGGATTTCTTACGTGATTACCTCCTAAAACTAGGTTTTCAACCAAGATGGGTAGGGTGGATCATGCTGTGCGTAACAACTTCATCTCTAAGTGTGAAATTTAATGGAGAACAATTACCCTATTTCTATCCCTCTAGAGGACTAAGACAGGGTGATCCCTTATCACCTTATCTTTTTATTCTGTTGGTTGATGTTTTGTCAAATTTAATCACTCATGCAGTCAGTATAGGACATCTTAAAGGTCTTCGGTTGAATAGATGGTATCCTACATTGTCACACTTATTTTTCGCTGACGACGCCATCTTCTTTTTAACGGGAACTATCTCCGAATGTCACAACTTAGCCAATATTTTAAATTTATATTGTGTGGCTACAGGGCAGTTGATTAACCGAAACAAATTAGGCCTCACATTTTCAAAAAACTGTCCTACCTCTTTACAGCAGAATATGGCTACAGAACTTCGGATTCCGATTTTACAAAGGACTGGAAAATATTTAGGCTTGCCATCCGATTGGGGAAGATCAAAGAAGGAGGTGTTCTCTTGGATCATAGGAAGAGCTAATGCCAAACTTGAGGGATGGAAAGAGAAATTCATTTCCAAGGGAGGTAAGGAAATCCTTATTAAATTTGTTATACAGGTTATCCCACAGTATGCGATGACTATATTTCAGTTGCCTATCTCTATTTGTTCATCTCTTGAGAAGTGTATTGCCCGATTTTGGTGGAGAACTAATCAGAATAAGGGAGGAGTGCATTGGAGAACATGGGATGTTTTGAAAAGCAGAAAGAAGGAAGGAGGATTGGGATTTCGTGACATTCTTACTTTGAATACAGCAGTGCTGGGAAAACAGGCTTGGCGACTGCTAAACCATCCTAATTCGTTATGGGGAGCTCTTTTTAAAGGTTTGTATTTTCACTCGACCGATTTCTTATCAGCTGCCAGAGGAACTCGACCATCTTGGGGATGGCAAAGCCTTCTTAGAGGCAAGGATGCTCTTTTACCGAATCTATTCTTGTCTGTTGGGAATGGAAATCATATCCGAATTCGTGGTGATCATTGGTTACCGATGGGAATTATCTATGGACCTCCAGCTAGAGAAGAGCCAGTTAAAGTGGCAGATATTATTGACCCGACTCACCAGAACTGGAATATATCAGTGATTTACAGATTCTTTGAAGATAAGGTTGCTACAGAAATTCTTTCTATCCCAATTAGACCTCTTTACTCGGAGGACAAACTAATTTGGTCAGCCACATCTACTGGTATGTATACTGTCAAAAGTAACTACCATTCAATTATGTAGTCAAAAAGCAAGCCTCAAGTTTCAAGTGCCCCGACATCTTACCGGAATTTGCATCCTCTCTAGCAACACATCTGGTCGATGAAGACTGTCCCCAAACTCCGGATTTTCCTCTGGTCAGTCTGCCAGAAAGCCCTTGCAACCCGAGACAACCTGTTTTAGCTACCACAGCTTCCAGTATCGACTCGTGGTTAACGGAAAAGGTGATTTTACTTGATCACTCACCTAGTGTGGAGGTTGTTGCAAATTTACTTTGGCAGATCTGGTGGAATAGAAATAATTTTGTCTTTAGAAACCAGAATCCAAACCCTTCCCTTGTAGTCGATACGACCATGGCACAAACCAGATCTTACAAGCTCTCTGTTCCTGCCCCCCCAACCACGATCTCGACTGGATCCTCTTACTCCGAATCAACTGTGGCGACCTCCAGAAAAGGGTGCCCTGAAGTGTAATATTGATGGTAGTTATCGACCGGGTAAACCTGAAGGCTCCATGGCCTGTATTTGTAGAGATGATCAAGGTCGTCTCACAGATGTCTTTTTACGAAGTTTCCCAGCGAACTCACCTTTTGAATCAGAACTCCAAGCGCTCAATCTCACCCTCCAACATCTTCACCGACAAGGCCTTCAAGAAGTACCACTAGAACTCGACTCTGACTGCCTTCAGCTTGTTGAGATAGCGCACGGCACAAGTTCGCCGCCATGGGAGCTGCGACCTGTGATAGACGAGCTTTTCTTTTGGCTATCCACCTTCTCTCACCTCCGTCCGCGTCACTGTTGACGCTCTTCTAACCTAGTCGCTGACTGGGCTGCGAAAGCCCAATTAGCTAACCCGGCCCTCAACTAGAACTTCTCCTCCCCGTCTGTACTGCTGGATTTAGTGTATACAGATGCTATAGCTGCAGGGTGTAAAGTCCCTTTATGATCAATATATTAGTTGGTTTCTGTCAAAAAAAAAAAAACTATTGAAAGATAATAGGGTTAAGTTAATATGAAATTAAATCATATGTAGTTAATAGTCATTTTGCTCAATTAAAGCCACTAAATGCATTGGCTCAAGCTCCCCTAGTCCCAATAAACCGAACTGAACCTATCTGAGTCAAATCAATACATTCAATTAAGGGGTCTACCATTTTCATGTTTGATTGGGATAATTTCGGTTAATTGATACCAAACCAGATGAAACCTAACCAAATAGTGATTTTAATAAACAAAACAATACTTATAATAAGTCGAGATTGATCCTACACATGCATTTATCTTATGACATTACAATTACTTATTCCTATTCAAGTTCGTTGTTGCTATTCAAACATTCGTCTTTGTCTATGTCGATAGATTCAAGTCAACATACCATTTTCTCTCATTAATTGATTTCCAAAGTTGCCTTCGCTGCACATTATATTCATTCATTGAGTAACCTTCCGCTTTCTTTCTATGCAAATATAACCCGCTTTTGGCCTGATCTACCACAAGGGCCGATAGGAATTAGGGACAATATCATCATTATTTCCATCTTCAGCATATACTGCTGCATACATACGATGATTCTTATTATATTACTAAAAATATATCATCAATAACTTTAACACATTTAATTTACAATATCATCTAAAAAGTAATTGGACACGCCAAGTGCGTGCACAAGAACTGATTACAGTGCAAGCAGAGGATAGGTCAATTCCGCCAAGCTAAGATCTCTTTAATGGAATTACTTGAGCCTATAACGGGCATACGATCTCGAGTTTAGAATTGAGTTTTATCAATGCCACTTGAGCTCGTCAGCCCAAAATGCTCAAGTTAAAGGACATAAGATGATCTATTGCCCGATGTGGAGTTGAGCTAACGTAGGTCAGCTATACGAAAGAAAGTTCCAAAATAAGACCCTAAAAGAAATGATCGTCATACTAATGACTAGGTTTGGTAAGAGAACTAATTTCATTATTACCAAAGAGATTCATTCATAAAGTTGACCACTAAAAGAAATGACCTTGATACAGCATGAACAACTCATTCATGTTGCCATGTCTCTAATCACCTTTGCAAAGTCCCTTATTTGCACTTAGCGCTGCTTTTTTCGTCACACACAAAGGTTAATCGGATTGAGAAAAAGTTATCGTTCGAAAACTTTCATAATTAAAAAAACAATGATTCATCAGATTTTGACTCGTATATTACATGATCTATGACATTAGTTGGGCTATTTTTTATTATAATCACCCAATGTCTAAATAATAATATCTATTTAAATAATTAAAAAGTTAGTGATTGCCTAAATATTATTTTAGTGAGGGATAGTGATTACCTAAATATAATTTTAGTGAGGGAAACTTTTTACTTCTACTGAAGAATTGAATTTTCTTCTTGGTTCCAACTTTAATACAAAGTGGACTCCATCATAGGTCTAAAACATCTTTTTCCTATTCGATTATTTCTCTCTGTTGAGATGTGGCCCCACTATAGATTGCACACGGGTCCCACTTTTTACCCCCCCTTTTTTCCCATCTCCTCCCTCTATTGGGCCCTCACAACCTCTAATCATCCACTACTTGGGCCTGATCTAGTGGCCCATGACGCAATCTCATGTGAAATTGATTTGGCTTGTCTTCTGATTCGATGCTGATGAGACTCAAAATTTACCAAATAGAAAGGAGAAGATGCACCAATTTTACTCTTTCACGTGAAGTCTTCTGTCCCTAGTGTTTGTCAATCGTGGAAGGTTGACTTGCACGCATTGCCCAAATCACAGATATTCAGCAAAAGACAAAAAGGTTACTCGACCGCAAGCATATGACTTGTAGGTAATCATTGGTTCCTTCCGCATCGTTCTTGAATGAGCAGTTGGTCTCCCCTATTGTACTAGCTGTTGAGCTTCCTTCGGACCAGGACATGGAGTGTTATGCTTCTCTTGGTGCCTCCTTAATAGGCCCGTCCCGCCTCCAGATTCGGCGAATAATTTATTCCCCACTAAATGTGTGCACCATCGGCTTCTTACAATTAGGGAGGACCTTAATTTTGAATGTCTTCCAAATAGTGGATATTCATTGCCGAGAAGTTTACGTGAAAACGTTTGGGATTTGCTCGGTGTCTAGGATAGGGTTTTGCCGAGTAAAGGGGTGTCAACGCCACCTTAGCAAGGGACAACAGCCCATTGTTGCCATTCCAATTCCGCATGGTCATCTGGCTATTGTGAATTGTCATTATAGGCATCATGGGAATTCTTGTTATTGCTCGGGTAAAGTAGCCACGTAGGCAATTCCTCGCGTCATTAGGGCGGTGAAAGAGTGAAGCTGCCACCGTCCATCTAGAGGTATTGGCTCACCATCTAGGAAGCGGTTATAATTTCGATCGTGGTCCTTTGCAAGATCTAAATAAAACGAGGAAATTGTGTATATGAAGTAGCAATTGGTTACAAAATAGAAAAAAAAAATGTGGATTTATGAGAGGGTGAGAATTTGTCTCGGATGTATGAAGCGGAAACCAGAGAAAGAGACCATTATTAGTTCAAACTTCAAAGGGAAAAAGCTTGAATCCTTTTGTAATTGTGGCCGAAGCCCGGACAGTGGACCGGTGACCATTTGGGCCGGGGCCTTTGATGTCCCAAATCACCTTTGTATCTTTGTGGATCGGGCTTAGTCCAAACTACTTGGGCCAGTACACACGTTCGCCAACCAACTCTAACACGTGCGAGAGTTACCAAAAAAAATTCTATTTTTAGGGTCTGTTTATTTTACCAAAAAAACAAATGATTTAGTAAATATTTTTCTTGAAAATGTTCGCTTGAACGTTTTCATGGATGAAAAATCTTTTTTTTTGTTTATTTATTATATAAGCAATATAGTCGATCATCTTAATTATTTATTTCTGCAAAACAAACCTACTCCTACTATATTTAGATATTCATTCTTGGCAAATTTCAATCTCTATCGTTTTATTGGTAAGAAAAGTTAATAGGAAAGTAAATGATTAATATCATAAAAAATCTTAAATCGATACAATTATGACAGATTGTTGATTTTTTTATTTTATTTTATTTTAAAATTGGGCTTTGGGCTCTTTCAACCCAGCTTTGACCAAACCAATTTGGTCTAAAAACGTCAAGGCTCGTTTTGTTCGAAGACCCCTCGAGAACTTGACACACGAATTTCGCCTTGACAAATCAGGGAGGTTCTCACGCACCTCGAGGAGAAAGTATAACTCACTACGGTCGCAATTGTTGGGTGCGAGTGACTGGGGATTCATGCTGTTGCTGCGACCCTCGCGATCTTCTAGTCAAATCCAGACTTCATCCAAAATGTGTTCGAAGAAATGCACATAAGAAGACTCGAGTGTATTCGGCACCCACACATTGTCTCATTCCTCCACCAAAAGGCGTGAAGTTCTGCGATATTGTGCCTGAATCAAGATCCTGATATGCAATGGACATCAAGATATGCCAAGAAGACGGAAAAAATTCAGTCCATGAAGATTTATTGAAGAGAAAGCTCAAGAAATATCTGCTAGCTTTTCAAGTGTCGCATCTTCCAGCGCCAAGGGTTAAATTCAAGAGGATTCTCAAACACATTGTGATTGGTATGAAGAGCGGTCGTGACTACCATGATCGACCACCCTTTTGGGATCGTAAATCCTGCAAGTGCATAGTTTGTGAGAGTATATTGCTAATTGGAGTTTCAAAAGTGCGAACATCCATCGGGACCACTCACCTTTCACTGGGATATCTTGTAATGCTCTTGAAGTACCCCTGGAACGGTATTTGCCAGCCTGAGTGTTTCATTTATTACCTGAAGTGTTTTTTTTTTTTTTTTTTTTCAAAGAGTACTTTTACATGTTGGAACATGATTGCATAGAAGGCGTAATTATAAATATTCTTGTGAAGGGATTCTGTGTCACCTGCATCGTGAAAGTCATCGACTTGTATTCATCCCAACAAAGTGCAGTACTTTGCTGCTCTCTCTTTTCAAGGATCAGTTTGTGCTCGGCCTTACGATGTAATTGTCGCCATTATTGAACAATTTCAATTTTTCACAATATGGCAAGTTCATACTCGTTAAGTAAATCCTCTCACCTTTAATTCTACTAGGACTGCTGGGGTCTCAGACAGTAGCTTGAAGATCATAGCCAGCATTGTTGAAATAGACTCAGAACTTGCGAGGATGCCCACAAACATCATCGAACTATGAAATCCTCTGTCGGGGAACTCCTGATCATGCATTTGTCAATTGCCCGATCAAGAAAATCCACATTGCTTGTTTTCCCTGAATTGAGTCTCTCCCTCGGGATACCTTTGAGCATATCTATCAATTTCCTGTGTTCCGGAGTGAAACGATGAATTGTCAAAAAGATTAAGATTCATGTATTTGGCTCAAAACTTTTTTTGTTTCCAAGGTTTGCCTTAAACTAATTTTCTACTTCATAGCCCATGCTTTCCTACTCCTTGAAGCCTATTCTGTCAGTCCTCTACGGCTAAAGAAAAAACTCAGATATACTATCTTTTTGAACCATTTAGGTGTTGAAGTTGGCACTATGGGCATTTCCTAACTGCAGGGGAAAATGAAATGGCGATTGAGATTTTCTTCCGTCGATAAAAATGTAAGAAAACACGAGAGGTGTTGCAATTTTTAATTACCTTTAGGCACCTACGGTATGCAGTACCAGGGACATTCAAGGGAAATGCCATGAAACCTCTTAAGAACCTGTTGAACCTCTCATTGGTAGCGTCTGCTGAAGCCTCATCAGCATCATAACTAAAAAGTTGCTTCCCCGCAAAATCGAACATCATCTAAAAGAAGGTTAGTTCAACAAACTAAACTTGTAAGCTCATTGAAAAAATTTCAATGCTGTAAATTTTAAAGAAGACATGCCCCAAACGGACAAACTAGAGTTTTACAGCAGAAGCAGCTTGTTTCACTTCGATGCACGGTTGGCTAGACCACATTCTTAGACATCTCTCAACCCCTTCCTCTATTTGCTGAAGCAGCTTTTCTCTGAGGATGTCGGAGCCAAAGTGATTCAGAAAGATTCTTCTTATGTACTTGTGAACAAGACCGACTCTGCTCAGGCGGGATTCGCCCTCCATTGCAAGTATCTTGGCAAAGGTGTCGAAGTACCACATTTCAACGAGCCTCCCTTCTTGCTGAAGGATGTGATTATTAAATTCAGGGTCTACAGAAAAAATTATTGGCCGACCTGCTAAACTGGTTCGGAATATTGGCCCATACCTGAAAACAGAATACATTGATTATCACGTTAATTCTTTCAGGAAGCAAGAGAACCTGTTTCCTTTGCGGCAATCTCTATTAAGCAAACGTCGTTGAAAGAGTTTAAGAATGGACTCAAGCGCTTTCTCATCGTTCAAGCTTCTCAAAATCCATTTATTTTTTTATATTCAACCTTAAAAGAAGTTCGAAAGGTCGTTATGGGTTTGGCCTCAACATAGAAAAATTCCAGTAGTTCAGAAACCAAAGAATGTTACCAGTAGAAAAACCAGACTGAACCCGACAGATTAAAAACATAGAATACTCGATTTGTAATTATAAAGTTGAACAGATAATCTTTTAGTGCAGCACCATACCATTACAACTTGACGCACACGTGATATTCACAATAAGGTTGAAACCCAAGCCAATCTAATCGGGTTTTCAAGAGTCAGGCCACACAAGACCAAATTAATACGGACCCCGCAATCTACAAAACATTGCGTGGAAGGATGTTACCTCTGAACTCTCTTTCTAATGAACGGATGAAGGTCAAGAGAGTAGCTTGGAATCAAGAGCTTAAGAGTCTCCCCAAGGAGAGGCAAACCCATTGAACCTGGAGGCAAAACTCCATTGCATCTGGGTTTTCTCCACTTGTAGACCCAACGAACATAGTACAATAAAGTCGCTACCGCAAGGCACAATGAGACGACCCACACTTTTCTCTTCAAGTTTGCGACTCTTCTAATCCTGCAAAGAGACCATACTTATAGATGGCCGACATGTGCATGAACTTTCGCACCCCGAATCCCAGCAGAAAGGGGGATGAAACGACTATTCTTTTAGCCAAAGGATGCAATCTCTAACCATCCCAATCCAACCTCCAAAAGTCTGTCGATATCACTCTCACTCTATAGGTCACTAACCAAGAGACCTGAAAATATTGGGAATGAGAAGAGTGAGCAACCACAGCTCAGTGAATAATACATCTCTTATAAGTAAATCGAGCAACTTATCAAAACTTTATAATCCAAACTCAAAGTATAAGATACATGGTGAATCGCATATAAGTTGTTTCATTTCAAAAAAACTTTGTCTAAATTAGAAATACTCATTTAAATTCACCATCAAAATTCAAATAACAATGTTAAAATCCATTAGTTAATCTCTATAAAAAAAACAATGTCAATAGTCCATTCTATTGTCCAACTCGTACAACATCACATCTTAAGGCCTTAGAGGTGGCTCTCATGAAGCTCACGACATCATATAGTATTTAGCCCTTGAATAGTACAAGGCTTTGGAAGTGACTTCCACAAAATCCGTATCACCATGTAGCACCTAGCTCTTGACCAACACATATCAATGGTATAAGGCCTAAAGGTAACTCTCACGAAATTACGTGAATTTTGTCCCATAGTCACATGTGAGTCACACGTGCTTGTAAGCATGCGAAGATTTGGCCGGCCAAGAGCTAGGGGTGGTTTGAGATTAAAGTTATCCATTTCCAGCGGTGATGTAAGACTCCACTCCTGAAGTTTATCTAAGAATGCGTCTACTCTAATGACTCTTTCGAGAAAATAGGGCCTATTTGAAAATTTCTCAAACATAGAACACGCGATTCCTATCTTGCTTATGCAGTTGAACAGATTATGTTTTAGTGTGACAACATACTATTACAATTTTATATACAAATCTGAAACCCAAGCCAAGCTAATTGAGTTTTTCAGTGCCAATTCACTTTGGTTTGCTTTCGTTCCCCATAGAAGACCAAATTAATATAGACTATATTTTGTCAACTCATGCACTCACCCGCACAACTACAAAAGAAAATTGGAGGAAGAGATGTTACCTCCATTTGTTTCGTAGAAAATGAGTGATTTTGAATATATTTTTCTAAAAATAATCATTTGTAGCACTAACAAAAATAAATGAAAGAAAAATATTTTTTATCGTCCACAAAAATATTTAGACAATTTTACAACGAAAATATTTTTCATTGATTAATTATTTTGAACAATATAAGTTATCATTTTAAAGAAAATATTTTCCAAATCATTCATTTTTCGCGAAACAAACGGGCCCTATAATGGCCTTTTCTTTGGGCCGAGTTTGGAATCTAGATGGACAGTATCCCAAAAAACCGAACCAAACTACTCATACTTTAAAAAAAAAACATTAATCTTAAGCAATTCACCACTTCTATAGGCAATTCTTTTTTATTTTTGTATTAATATGTATTTTATTTGGATACTTAAAAGAATGACATCAATTGAGTTTCGGATTCCCAATAACTTCTTCGGGCCGGTTTTAGCACTTCCTCTCAAAAAGCAAATGGGTTAGCAACAATGTCATACATCACGTCATACATCCCAAACCCGCCCGCTGCCATCCCAACTTGCCCCAGTATAAGCTCATTTGAACGTATGATAGGACTTCCTCTCAAAAAGCAAACAGGTTACCAACAATGTCATACATCACGTCATACATCCCAAACCCGCCCGCTGCCATCCCAACCTCCCCTAGTATAAGCTCATTTGAACGTATGATAGGACTATCGAAATCCAAAAGACAAATGGAAGACTGATGTGGAGAAACGGCATACTGGTTGGGGAGCGTTTATCTATGAACCTTAGCTTCTATTACAATTGTTTTTAAAAACATATTGGTGCAAGAACCAGCGCATCTGGTGGTACAATGGTTCAACCGGTCTATATAGTTAGACCAGGTGAACTGTCCAATTTAAGTTTAAAATGGCATTCTAGAATAAAGGGCTGATACATAGAAAAACAATGCACGTTTTTTAATCACAAATCTGCACAAAGCTGCATTGGTTATGTGCACCTTTTTTTTTTTATATATATAGGGTTGTTGATTTGAGTCTCCATCATCACATGTTGGCCCTAATTTTATAAGAAGTCATTTAGATGCTTTGCTATCAGAGGACGAAAGAGTTGGTTCTAAAAGCAAAAAAAAAAAAAAAAAAAAAAAAAAAAAAAAAAAAAAAGTGTATGAACGATGAAACAAACACCCACTCGTGATAGCGTGCTTCTGTTTTGACCGTTTGAACTACTCCACCCACATCCGAAGTTCCCCAATTGAATTTCTTTTGGTTCAGCAAAAGCGATGCTAGCGTCAACTTCTAATTGAGCAATGGACTTTTCTTGTTCCTAATTTTTTGCTAAATAGCAAGCTTTGCACCAAAAAAGTAATTTGCATTTAACATCGTAAGTGTTCCAAAATGGTGTTTGCGTGAGCATAAGATTTAGCACTAAGTAGTTGGAATTATAAAATATTGCCAAAAAAGTAAACACGAATGGACAATTTTTTGGGATTATTGTCTGTCAAATATTATTTTTAAACAAACTAAATTTGACATATATATAATTGATTTATATTTATAACTATTCCTCAATTTTTTTTTTTCCACCAACTATTCCTCAATTGAAGTACCAAATAAAATACCAAATGGAGTTATCGCCGTTTCCGAAATATCTTGTAGAATTAAACTTTTTGCATTCCTGTGCCATTTTATATATAACAAAAGATACAGTCCGGCCCAAAAAACAAACAAGAAAGATTTAAGTCCTCGTTAATCCGCATTCAGACCTTCCATGAGCCAAGCCTTATATCAAAATTAGACAAATAATTTTGTTTTTCTCCTGTTTCAAAGAGGGAGTTCCTTTGGCAGCGGCAGCAGCAACAAAATAATCAGCATCTTTAAAGACAATTTTCCAACTGCGACTATGAAAATTCAAGGTCAGACTGGAAATTCAATGATAAAATTGCCCTCGTGACAAGATTCCAAATTCGAGAATGGCTGACAAGATGCTAAGGGTGATAAACGTTACATCCTCAGCACTCTTGTCTGATTTGAAAGGAAAATTGCATCTTAAACCCATGAAGTTAAACATGTGTTGGTCGAAAGTTAAACATAACTTTCGAAGGAAAAAAAATTTGCCACATTCAACAGATGATGAAGTTGTAAACCTTCGTAAGGTATCAAAACTGGAGAAACATGTAAAGGCCAACTCACAAACAACGAAAGGTGTTTGATAAGCGCAAATCACGTGAGTACCTAAGGGACAGCAGAATGTCTCTTTTTTCAACAATAAATGCCTGCATATCGAGTAAAACAACCTACACAGAGAAAACGATATACAAGTATCTTGAGAAGCACCAGGAGGCAGAACTCTGGGATTGCTCAAGAAGGTTTTTTGTGCCCACCCACTCTTTCCTGGATGAGTTTCATGCAGAAGATATGCCGTAAATCTGCTTGTCCAGTTGCCAATCTTTCATATACATTTTTCGCCTTTGTTTCTGTCGTCGCAGTCATCAGACATCTAAGGTTGCATCAAGGGAGATCCACCATCAAGATGTTGACATTTTCACTGAGCGACACCTGGAAACATACAGGATACAATGTCTGAGTGAAACTGTCAGGAGAAAATGCATTTCGGCTTTCATTTCAGCACGAAGGGACTAATAAGAAAGAAAAATGTTCATTCACAGAACTGATTGAACTAAGATAAACATTGACCGATCTGTCCTCAAAATTTAGAGTGGCTGCACAAACCTTATAGGTAAAGAAGGAATTGCAACTGCATTTCAAGTAGTCAACAAATATTGGATCCTATGTAGCTGAAAACAAGCATACATGAACGATATTCCAGCATCTTGTTATAGTGATGGCAGTCATTTTAGAATGACACCATCTCCACCCAGAAATTTTCCACTATTTCCAGAACTTACTTTCATTGGGAAAACATATGTAAACCCTGTGTTTATCAAACGATATCAAGCTCAAAATAAAGAACCAGGCAGCCACTCTCCTTCCCCAGTCTGTCATCTCGCACGACACAAATACCCCAAAATCCAGCCTGGCAGGTGCGACGTCCACTCTGGTCCTCCGGAGCGGAGGCGTGGAGGAGAAGTTGGTCGAGAAGGCCTCTTGGTGCGTGAGCAAGTCCTCGAAGAAGACCCCAAAATCGTCCGCTTTGTGCGGTAAAGAATTGGAGGCCTTGGACGGTGTTTCAGGATGGCGGTGTTTGGATTCCTTCACGAGGAAGGTATCAGATTTTTTTTTCTCCTTAGTTTCCTTTTTCCCAACACTCTTTTTTTTTTTTTTTTGATTGAGAAATACGATATACTATTGATTACTTAGTCACTGTTTGAGACGATTACATCAAGAGCATCGGTGCATAATAAGTCTAGAAAAGCAGGCGGGGGGTGGAACAACCAATTGGGGGGAAGAAAATTACACCGGCAGGCCTTTGCAAGCCAATCATCGGGCCGGTTTGTTGTTCGACCATAGTGGGCCAGAGAGATGTCCCTGAATGTCTGCATTTTCGCTCGGGCCCGGTCCAGGAGAGGTTGGATTAGCCAGTTCACTTCCGTCGAAGTTGTAAGTCCTTGCACGAGTGAAGTGCAGTCAGTTTGTACTTCCAGAGAGAGTTCCACATGGGTTGCAAGTAGATCTAGGGTTTCAAGCAGAGCCAAAGCTTCTCCCTGTTCCGGCAATGTCGCCTCCACCACTTTCGCGAATCCATCCACCAAACATCCTCAGTAATCCCTGCAAATGCACGCAACAGCAGCTCTGTTTTGTGATTTTCCTCCGGTCTCTATTTCCGCGGCGTTGGGCTCAGCGAAGGAGGCGTTTATGTTAACTTTCAGCATATGAGGGGGCGGTGGTAGCCATCGATCAGGTTTGTCGGTGAGCCTCCTTTCTTTCTCCTGTTGTTGGGTCACGGAATTGAGAGTGTCGTGGAGGATTTGCGCCTGAAACACAACCTGCTGCGGGTGCAGGGGACGCCGCTCGAAGAGGAACATATTTCGCCCCTTCCAAATGCTCCAAAGGATAGCCACTACTTGTTCGAACTTCTTCGCATGGTGAGGGTTGGTTTTAAGTTTAATGAGCCAATCATCAAAGCGAGTTAACCCATATCTTGATATCTTGATCTGCAGAGGTGTGGAACTCCAAATCAGGGTTGTCCATGGACAGAGTAGAAGAAGATGTTCAATGGTTTCAGCCTCTTTGCTACAGATGGGGCAGATGGGATTCGGTACGATCTTTCTTCTATATAAGTTTTCCCGTGTAGGAAGAGCCTTATGAGAAGCTTGCCAGAGAAAAAATCTGATTTTTGGGAGGGTTTTTACTTGCCAAATTTGTTTCCATAGATCTGGATTAATGTGATGCGATGAGGTTGTTGTTTGGCTTATACTTGCTGGATGTTTTCTGACTGTGTGATAGCCACTTTTCGCTGAGTAGATACCGGATTTGCTATGCATCCAGACTAGTTTGTCTGTTGAATCTGGCCCTCCAATAGGTGTAGCAAGTATTTCCTTAGCGATTCTATCATCGAACATCGACTCCACCAGCCGGGTTTTCCATTTGCTATTTCCGGGTTCAATTAGAGCCGCCACATGTTTCGATTCGTTTTTGTTGCTTTGAACCTCCAATTGGACCACTTGTTATCCATTTATCTTCTCTGATTGATAGATTTTTGCCGTTCCCAACTGAGTACATAATGTGTGGCCTGATAGAATCCCTACCCCGAGTTATACTTTGCCAACCCCATGAAGGTCGGGATCCATGTCCAGCTTTCCGTAAGTCTCCATGAGGGTAATAGAGGCCTTTCATCACTCGCTCAATAAGGACCGAGGATTTTGTGAGATGCGCCACGCTTGTTTGCCCAACATAGCTGTGTTGAAAGCGATTAGGTCTTTAAAACCTAGGCCTCCCTCCTTCTTTCTGATTTTCAAAGCTTCCCAACTCTTCCAGTGAATTCTAGCGTTTTTACTGTTTGTTTTCCACCAAAAGCTTGCAATCCTCCTCTCAATAGCTTTGCATATAGAAACAGGGATCTTGAATATGGCCATGGCATATTGAGGGATGGCCTGTACAACTGATTTTATCAAAATTTCCTTCCCTGCTTTTGATAACAAATGTTCCTTCCAGCTTTCTAACTTTCTATTTATCCTTGCAAGTATCCACGCAAACATGTATTTTTTTTAGCAGCCCCAATCCGTTGGGATCCCTAGATATTTCCCTGTTTTTTCAATTTCTGAAACTCTCAGTTCATTGGTCATATTGCGCCTCAAGGTTGGTGGACAGCATTTACTGAAGTATATACCATATTTGTTTAGATTGATGGCCTGACCAGAAGCATAACAATATTCATGTAGAATAGTAGCCAAGTTTTGACACTCTAGGATTGAACCATGGAGGAAAAAAATTAAGTCATCCGCAAAGAGTAAATGTGAGAGGATGGGACATCTACTATTCAGCTAGATTCCTCTAATAGTGCCATCTTCAACTGCTTTACCCATCATATAGGATAGAACATTGGCTACTAATATGAATAGATATGGGGAGAGAGGATCACCTTGTCGGATTCCACGTGTAGGCTTGAAAGATGGTAGAGATTCCCCATTAAAATTCACACTGAAAGTAACAGTTGAGACGCATTGCATCACCCAATGTACCCACTGTGCGCAGAAGCCCATTTTGGTTAGGCATGCACTAAGAAAATCCCATTCGATCCTATCGTACGCCTTCTACATATCTAGCTTTAAGAGTGCTTGAAACTTCTTTTTTCTCTCCCGGGTTCATAATCTGTGAAGAACTTCCTGTACCAGCAATATATTATCTTGTATCAGCCTTCCTTCCACAAATGCACTCGCTCTTCAGCAATTAGAGTTGGTAGCGGGGTTTTAATCTATTTGTCAACACTTTTGAGATAATTTTGTAAACGAAATTACACATGCTAATGGGGCGAAAGAGTTCCAACTTTTCTGGATTTGGAACTTTGGGAATAAGGGTGATAAGCGTGCTGTTCATAGCTGGATTGAGATAGCCCGTGTTAAAAAAACCTTGTATCTCTGTATAAATATCCTAAGAAATGTCTAGCCAGTGAGTTTTGAAGAAGAGACCATGCATACCATCCGGTCCTGGGGCTTTATGGGCTCCTAATTGTTGCATAGCTTGCGTGATCTCTTCCATAGAAACAGGTTCTACTAGTAGTTGGTTCATTCCTGCATTCACCGAGGCTGGTATTTGTTATAGAAGGGGCTGAAAGTTGTGTGGCCCTGCTGATTCATACAACCTTTTGAAATATGTATTTGTCATTTCTTTCAGTTGCTGTTCATTTCGCACCCATTCATCTTCTGAATTTTTCAGTAGCGTAATCTAGTTTCTGGTTCATCTTTGAATGGTTGTAGCATGGAAGAATTTGGTGTTTTTATCTCCCCGAGCTAACCACTTAATTCTAGAACGCATCCCCCAGTACATTTCTTCTTGTTGCCACAACTGTTCAATTTCTTTTGTTAGTTCCTTGGCTGCCTTGCTTTCTTGAGGAACCCCTATACCATTCATTAGTTTTTGTAGTTCACTATTCAGCCAAGTTAGCCTCTTCTTTGCATTAGTAAATTTTCCTTGGCTCCATTTTACCAACTTTTTTGCCACATTTTGCAGTTTCTCAACCACATTGAGCTGATGGGAATCAGGATCAGCCCAGGTGTTCCTGACAAGGCTCTTACATTCCTCCTCCTCTACCCAAAAGGCTTCATACTTAAAAGTCTTCCTCTTCCTTTTTTTTGGTGGACAAGTAGATAGAATAATTGGAGTGTGATCAGAGCCAATTGCTGGTATGGCTATACATTCTGCTTTGGGATATTTAATTTGCCAATCTGAGTTGCATAATACTCTGTCAAGACGTTCCTTGATCAGATTTTCTCCTTGTCTCTTGTTTGTCCAGGTATATGCGCACCCCTTGCATTCCATATCCAGCAAAGAACAGTGGTTGAGGAAATCCCTGAAAGCTACAATTCTGTAATTTTCAACTCTTTTCTTGCCCACTTTTTCCCATTGATATAGAATTCCGTTGAAGTCCCCCATACACAACCATGGCAGATGATAAAGATTACTCTCTCTATTAATATGCTCCCATAACAGTATTCGCTCCTTAAAATCATTCGGAGCATGTATAAAAGAGATATGCATGCGCTGGTTGCTAGTTGGCAGATGGCATTGGGTGAAAATAACATGTTCTGTGAAGGAATCTATGGTTAGGATTACCTCATCGTCCCAAAATATTGCTAATCCCCCTACTGTTCCCTCTAGATTTACTATAAAACAATGCTGAAAGCGGAGTCTCTGCCTCAAATTTAACACATTCTGCTACTGATTTTTAGTTTCCATAATAAAGATAATATTAGACCTTTCTTGAGTCGTTAAGACCCTTAACACTTGAACTGTCAAGGGGGTGCCCAGCCCTTGACAGTTCCAGCTCAGTATCTTCATGGATGAGTTGGTGGCTTATTAGGGCTAGCCACTAGAGCCCACTGAACAGATTTTTTTGCCACACGAATAAGAGTTTCAATTAGCTGGGGAGTGTCGACCATTACTGATTTTGATGATTGAGCACCATAGGGATAGAATCTTTTTTTCCTTTTTTTGAGGAGGACAGCTTAGTACTTCTTGCTTTCTCCCTTGTTGGCCTTTTTTCCTCAGCTATCTTCTCCACCATTTCTGCTTCAGCTTCTTTTAACTGTTCCTGATATATCACCATGACAGATTCATCATCGGGGCAGCTACTACCTCGCTTCTGGGGGCCCTTCTCTGCAAAGAGTACTAATTCTTGTGAAGAGATAGTGTGGTGGTATTCCTGTAAGTTGAAGGTTTCAATATTGCTCAAATTGCCAAGTGGTTGGGTTCACTGCATTACATTCTGATGTTGATCTGGTTCAAAGGTTGGCTGAATGGGAGTCTCAGGCACACTTTCCTCCTCCTCTGGCTATATTTCTTACTTGCCATAGAAAATTTTGCCATATGGACTCAGCTCGCGTGCCTCTGCGCGAAGCCAGTGTCCAAACCTACCTGGTAAGTTCTTTGCTAACCCTATCTCCTCATATGGAATTTCTGGACAGTTGGTTGCATAGTGCCCGATCTTCCCACATGAATAACAATAATTCGGGAGTCTTTCATACTTAAATTCAACCCACGTCTTTTGCTATCAAAATTCACCAATACACCCGTTTTGAGAAGGGTTTCAGATTCAACTTTACTCTAGCCCCCGCCCACTTTGTAGTTACTATTCCCTTTAGCTACTAATTTGACATCTACTACATCTCCAATTTTTATGCTATTTCTCTCGACGATCGCTTCGTTACTCTCCCGATGGGTAGGCCAAATAAGTTTACCTAGAAATCACACTTGTTAAAGTCGTAGCAGATATCAGGGGTATCGGGATCACATTGCTTTAAGACTAGTAGATTGTGCCCAAAAGACCACGGCCCCGAATCAAACACTGTTTTTCATCCTCTCGATTGGAACGAGAATTGGAAATAACCCGGTTCAATAACAGCACAAGTGAACGTTTCATTTCTCCATGCTTTTTGCATTGTGCCCATAAAAGCATGAAGTTTATGTTGGTCTTATTGAAAAACTTCCCAAACGAGTTCTTCGGCAAGTCTCGCAAGTTTTCCTCAGAACATCACCTGTAATTTCTCTCGCATCTTCATCTGACCAAAGATTGCCCAGACTCTTACAAAGGGCAGCTACTCGCCTTTCTTCTTCATATTGATTGGCCATCTCTTGATTACAGGAACAGGGTCACGGTAGGGTTTCAAAACTGACCTAATGGTGTGACGAAGACACCAAGGACGTGACGATGAATCCTTTATGATTGAAGGGAGTTCTGGTTCGATCGACGGGGAGAACTAGAAATCAGCACCAGTTGGAAGAAATTTGCCTGAAGAGTGAAATGACGCGCGTGGAAGAAAACTAAGATGAGATGAGGATGGGTTTTGGTGTAGACGGAAGAGGAATAAAATTAGGGTTTTTCAACCCATCCTCTTATAAATGCGATTATGTGGGACTGGGAAATATGAAGGTGGAATGCAGTAGTGATGGGTAGCAAGGAGTTGATTTAGAACTGGGAAAAACCTACCCGTAAGGTAGGAGGAGACTACTCAGGCGGTAGAGAGAATTCTCCATTGCAGAGAGGTTAATTTGTATGAACTTCGGTTCACTCGAGGTGAGTGAGATTAAGAAGCTTTGAAAGTGTTCTGAAAACATATAAGATAGGTCACCCCTCCCACTTCCCAACACTCTTAGAGTGGGTATGATAATCATTCAATTTTTATTCTAGAACTATTTTTTTTTATTCCAGACTTATTTCTGGAATATAAATTCATTTGGTAAAACTATTTCATTTTTCTATTTCTAAAATAGATTTTTAATCCATAAATAAGTTTGGAATAGAAATCAAAAGTAAAAATATTTTGTTTTTCTCTTTTTGGAACAGAAATGAGAAATAAAAACTTTTATCATTATTTATCTTCGCTATCAGTTGGTTGCTCATCCTTCGTTGCCGATTTTGCCTTCATCGTCCGTTGCAGCCACTCCTCCCGCCATCGCCGTCACCGGCCGCTAGCCATTGGCGATTGCCGATCGCCCGGTATCGTCGCCGGTGCCGATCCCCACCGCTTGCCGCCACCGGTGGATGCCGAAAGAAGAAATTTTGGTCGTTATCAAACAAATTTCTATTTTGAAAATATAAATTTTGAATCGTTATCAAACGCTTATTTTTACTTAGAAACTCATCCAAGAATAGAAGTAGAAAAATATATTTCTCTTCCGAAATTAATTTCTAGCTGAAATCAAAAGTAAAATATATATATATATATATATATATATTATTTCTGGAATAAAAATGAGAAATAAAAACTTTTATCATTATTTATCTTCGCTATCAGTTGGTTGCTCATCCGTCGTTGCCGATTTTGCCTTCGTCGTCCGTTGCAGCCACTCCTCCCGCTGTCGCCGTCACCGGCCGCTAGCCATTGGCAGTTGCCGATCGCCAGCCGTCGCCGCCGGTGCCGATCCCCACTGCTGCCACTGCTTGCGAGTCACTGGTGGATGCCGGAAAGAAGAAATTTTGGTCGTTATCAAACAAATTTCTATTCTAAAAATAGAAATTTTGAATCGTTATCAAATGCTTATTTTTACTTAGAAACTCATCCAAGAATAGAAGTAGAAAAATCTATTTCTCTTCCGAAATTAATTTCAACTGAAATCTTATCGTTCGCGCCTTTAATCGTTAAGAAGGCGGAGACTGGGAACAAGTGGATATGAGTGATGGGAGGAGGACACGATGAGGCCAAGAGAGAGATTGCATATGGTTGGTGGTGGGCGCCACCTCCGAAGACAGTGCTGTTCAAGGTGTGGCCACGGGTTCAATCTCTACAGGCAACGATCCTCGAAGGTGTGGTGGAGATTGGGCGGGTTACCATCCACGGCCGACGTGCCACGGCCGTTGTGCTGACAACCACAACAGCCCGATTGCAAAACGACCTTCGATTGTCAAAGTCGAAGTGGGTCGAGTCAAGAAACTTGGTTCTTAATAGATAATAGAGGTAAAAGGAAGTGCTGTCCTGTTGTGGGTATTTCGATGGGAAGTGAAGGGGCTTGGAGGTGATGGGCCACTCATGATTCCCGGTGAAACCTATAACTTGGAATTTACGGATCTTCATTTTATGATCATGCATACTCTAGAACCCGAAATCTAGGTTGGTTCTAGGATATGTTCCAAGTTCGTTCTAGGTTCCACTTTTAGTGTTTTTTTTGGTAATGTTAAAAAAAAATTTGGTAAGGGATTCCACTTTTAGTGTTAATTTGAACAATTATAAATAATCACCGCTTGCCATTATAATTCACTGAGTATAATTTATATTTGGACACATGAAAAATACGAAATAGTAATAAATTAAAAATCTTAGTCATAAGATAGAAGTTTGGACGAGTGGTTCTAGATTATATATTCATTATCGAATATCTTGGAGTAGTATAGGATCGCGCGAATATATAGACCAAGAAAAAAAAAACTTATTCCATATTTTAAGACCCTTCGAAACAGGTTTATCAATCTGGTATGTCTTTCTCTTAGACCGATCGGGCCATTTCAGGTCTTTATTTGTAATAATATCTATCTTAAGCTCTTTTTTGAGAAAAATAATATCAATTCAGGGTTAAGTATGAAATTTTTTTCTAAATGATAATGACTAAAATTCATTTGTGATTATTAGGGCACCTTGTATAAAAGGAATGGGAAGAGAGGAAGAAAAGTGGGGAAAGGTAAGGAAAAATCTAATCACGGCTTCTTGACCGCAAAAGAGGGGGAAAGGTGAGAAACAGGAAGCCCCGGACGAACAATAGGTCTCATTTGATCTCTCTCTCAGAAAAACACGCCTCAGAGAGAGAGAGAGAGAGAGAGAGAGAGGGCGAGAAGACAGTGGAAAATAGAGAGGGTTGTGGATCGCAGCCCGTTGAAAGGATCGAGCTACTAGGTAAGAGATTGTAGCTCTATTCCGCACGAATTTGGTAGTCTTGTTCTAACAGTCAAAATTTCGGACCCATTTAGGATTTTGCTTGGCCGGCAACGATTAGCCCAAAATGGCCACTAACACCTAAGTGATGTTTTGATTCCCCAAATCTCTACATAGAATTTTACAGACCGTCGAGTTGGAGTCACGGTTCGAGGGAAACGAGCTCTCGAAATCCGCTCTGGACTGCGGGTGAACAGTTCGCCCCGCCAGACTTCTTGACCAGACATCGGCCACTTTTTTGGCCGACAAACTGTCGACTGTTGTAATTCGATTCGAGATCTTTCCAATGATGTATACAGCTGTAGGCACTTGCTAGTATGATAAATAAGAAGTCATACATCTTCATTTGAGAAGGTACTCTGCAAATTCCAGGTTGTCTAATTCTCATATCATTCCGTGATTCATTCCCTTTTTAGATCCGTCTGAAAATCTCACCAAGTCATCTGATTCGTGTGGGTTCTTGCATATCGATCTACCGCTTGGCCTTCCCCATCTTTCAACAGGTTTAGTACTTGTGAGAATATTGCAACGCGAGCTAAGAAAATATACAGAACGTCTGAAAATCTCATGGAGACATCTGATTCGTGGGTTCTTGACTATCAATCTGCCACTTGGCTTTCCCATCTTTGAACAGGTTTCGTTTGTCAGAATAATGCAATGCTCGAGCTAATAGAATATACAAAATATTTATATACTGTATAAGATGGATGGCATGTGCTCTCTTTACGTGTAGGTTGATAACCAAGACGACAAGATGCCACGAGATGAAGATAAAGCTTGGGAATTCGTGGAGAGACTGGAGGGCGGAAAATGGCGTTGTCCTCACTGTCCGAAAGAAAGCAGTGGGCAGGTTACAGGAGTGAAATGTCACTTGCTTGGAATCAAAGGCAGAGGGATTGGCATTTGCACCAAAGTCCCTAACGATAAAAGAGATCAGTTGCTGTCCTTACTAAAGAATGAGGAGATCCATTGCTGTCCTTACTCAAGGAGGAGGCGTGTAGCGGAGAAGCCAATCGTCACTCCTCCACTGGGGGGGCTGCTGGTACATCTTGTCAACAATCACTAGGAGAGCAGCATCAGTTTCATCAGAGTTCAACTTTGCCGTCGGTCGCACAAGATAAACACTTCATTGCAAATGGTATGTCCATTTGATGTTTCTAGACAATGCGGGAAAACACATCTTTAATTTTTCAGAGCAAGGTCATCGTCCTTTTTCACCAAGGCATCTAATTCAATAGTGAACTAGGGAGAAAAGTTACACTTAACTTGTCAATTTATCTCCAACACAAAGAACGAAGTCATGATCATTGCCGTTTGTTACCAAATTTCTCACGTTTCGCACAAAAACGAAAAGGAATTTTATTTTTGGTCGAGATTAATGTGGCTCATAGTGCACATCAGTATGATGAGCCGCGTAGGATGAAGCGTGGCATTGAATAGTGAGAATGGACAAAATTTGTAACGTGTGTCATTTTTTACTGCGACTGAAAGGTTGAACTTTTTCTTGAAATGTTTATGTTATTTTTGTCCCATCTCAAGTGCTGAAGGTAGACTTTCTGTTTTTGGATTTGGCCTGCTTGTTGTGGTTGCAAAAATTGATTTATATTCAAGTTTGAGGTTTATTCATTATACTGTTGATTGATCCTAGTGTCAAGTCTGGCTTAGCTCTTATGTTGGAAATGGGAATGTCTAAACATCTGTTCAATTGATGTGCCAGAGCAACCAGCTTCAGTACACGCTCCCCATTACCAGGATGTGTCTTCTGACAAATTACTTGCACATTCGGACCCACAGCAAGCGAGTGCAGTCAACATGGCAAACCATCCATCATGGATGCCTCCTCAACTTCAGATAATTTCCCAGTCCAGCCACACCGTACCTAATCAATCAATTAATTTCGAGGCAGGGGACCAGCAACAGAATCAAAGAATGTCATCTTCATTACAAAATGATCAGTTCCTCACCAACGGTGCATCAGATGGGTTGCAGGAGTCAATTCAAACTGGTGTTTTAGCAACAGATCCTCTCAACGACATACCTACGACCAACATTCGGAAGGATTCCTATCAACCAAACCACACCTTCTGTGGACAACATGGAGGTGAAAGCTTGTCATCTTCGCCAATGTATTCAACAAGCTGGCCATTTTCCATTGAGGATATCCCAACTAATGATGCAATGGATCCGGCAGAGATATCATCGTTAGGAAATGAAAAATCCCTTCAGACGGGTACTTCAAGTTTTTTGCAGGATTGCCGTGAGCCTTGTGCTTTGGAAGTGGTTAACACTGCCCAGCACTCTAATCAACCCCATCCAAGATGTGATGGAGAAAGTGGAATTGAAACCAATTTGTTTCCTTCGCAAGATTCGGTGGGAGTAGATCCCCAGAGTGCATTGCAGCATTCTAGTGATCCACACGTTTCTGAGAAATCAAATGTCAATTTGCAGGGCCCAACGGATGGAATAAATACGGCAGCCCAATCAATACCATCTCTGGGTATGGTTTGATCTATCTAACTGATGCTGTTGTACCAATTGAACCGCAAATAACCCCATTTGCCTTATTTGAGGGAGCACGATGCTTTTGTGTGTGACTAACTCATGAATTTCTTGTTGTTTTTATTTTTATTTTTATTTTTATTTTAGTTATGAACAGAGGCTCACCAATGTTGAACCAGATAAGCATTTGCGCCAACCATGAGAAGATGCAAAATCTAAAAAGAAAAATTGAACCACTTGAAGGCAGAGGAGCTGACATAAAGAAGAAGATGAAGCTAGAATCTGCCAAGTCATTGCCTCAGATGAAGCCGAAGACAATGGTTACGAAATGGTTGAAGAAAATAAAAACAGCAAAAAATAAATTCAAAAGCATTAACGAAGCGAGTGGGGAAAATATGCCATTGAAGGAACAGGTGGGGAGATTGACAAGAGAAGTGGAAGAGCTTAGAGAGGAAAAACTTCCACGAACGCTATTCACTCAGGCAGAACCTGCCAAAAAGACCAGCACTATTAGAACATAAGCTAATAGGTGAGGCAATTCAGAGGAACATAGAGTTGATCTGGGGCTGTCTAATGGAGAATCGTTCTTCAAATTTGGGTATTTCTGGCATAGGAGGGGTCGGGAAAACGACAATAGTGGAGCGCATACATAATAGACTCCTGAAAAATGGGAACTTTGACGCTGTAATTTTTTGCACTGTGTCCCAAAATTTTAGCATTCATAAGTTGCAGAGTGATATTTGGAAGGAACTAAAAGAAAGTGACATGGAGGAGGAGCGCGTGATGAAACGAGCAGCGAAGTTGTCCACAGACTTATCAAAGAAGAAGAATTTTGTACTGATTCTTGATGATGTGTGGGAGCATTTCGAAGTCCGGGATGTGGGAATTCCCAATAGAGCTGATGGATGCAAGCTGGTCTTAACAACTCGATCTTCTAAAGTATGTGCTCAAATGGGTTGTAAGGAAATTGAAATTAGACCTTTATGTGAAGAAGAAGCATGGAACTTATTTGTGGAGCATCTTGGGTATAATGGGGTACTGGAGGAAATTGAAAAGGTGGCAAAGGCAATCGTGGAGAAATGTGCAGGTTTGCCACTTGCCATCATCACAATAGCAAGAAGCATGAGGGGGGAGGTGAGAAGATTTGTCTGGAAGGACACTTTGGAAAAACTGAATGACCCCAAAAGGGATCATACAGAGATGGGAGACAGGGTTTTGCCAGTACTTAGACATAGTTACACACGCCTGTCTGACCCTCAACTTCAACAATGTTTCTTACGCTGTGCACTTTATCCTGAAGATGCATCAATTAGGAAAATGGAGTTGATTGAATTTTTTATTGATGAGGGATTGATTGACGAACTGCATACTAGGGAGAAACAACATAACAGGGGTCTTACCATAATAAGCAGACTTCAAGATGCTTTCTTGTTGGAAGACCCTAATGGGTGGATGGAAGACTCTAATGGGTGGATCAAGATGCATGATTTGCTCAGAGAAATGGCACTACACATAATGAGTACAACGTCTGTTATAGAAGTAAGCAAGAGTTCGCAAAAGATGCCTGATGAGGAACGTTGGACAAGTGATTTAGAGAAAGTTTCTTTGATGAATAGAATCAACGAAATTCCTCCAGATATGTCACCAAATTGTCCTAAACTGTCGACTTTGTTATTAAAAGATAGCCTTTTGAAGCATATCCCGGATTCTTTCTTCAAGCAACTGCAGGGGCTGAAGGTTCTAAACCTAAGTGGAAGTAAAATCACAGAACTTCCTAGTTCCGTGTCGGACTTGGTAAACTTGAGAGCTTTAGTTCTTTGTCGGTGTTATCAATTGTGCCACATTCCTTATTTAGGAAAGTTGAAATCATTAAGGAAGTTGGATGCCTCGGGATGTATAAAGCTGGAAGCAGTTGAAGGTTTGCAAATGTTGGCGAACTTGAGATACCTTGACCTATTTCACACGGGTGTAAAAAAATTACGGGAAGGAACATTAAGGAAATTGGTAAAATTGCAACATCTTAAGATTCAGGGAAGGGTGAATGCAGAAGAGATGACTGAGTTGAAGGCACTTGAATTATTTCAATGCCATTTTGATACGGTGGACGAGCTCAGCTTGTCTGTGAAAATCCTTGGGGAGATTGACTACAATGATTTTGAAATCAAAGTGGACCAAGCAAAGTCATTGTTTTATGTAAAAATGGCTCATTATGATCCCAAAAATTGTATTCGTGAACATTCAAGTACTGTAGAAGTCCGTTACTGCAGTGATCCTATTGTGAATGCGGGAAGAAATGATCCTAACTTGAGTGTGGGTAGGCAAAGCAGTTCTATTTTGATTCCAGGAGATGTGCAGCAGTTGAAGGGGAGTAACTGCGGTGGCATGAAAAATCTAATGGATTTGAGCCCACTTCTAAAACTCGAGCTTCTAGAGATTTTTGAATGGGAGAACTTGCAGGTGCTCTGTGGAGCAGCAGATGAACAAGAAGTAATCAACGGGCATTCCTACTCTCTCTCCTTCCCCTGTCTTAAGAAGCTAAATATCCAGAGATGTCTGAAACTTAAGTATCTGTTCGGCCACGGGTGTGAACACTCCTTTCCAGACCTACAGGCGATTGTCATCCAGGGTTGTGAGGAAATAGAAGGGATAACTGCAGCGGCAGCTGGTTCACCGGTTCCTGCTTTCCCCAGTCTAGAAGAGATCGATGTGAAGTCTTGTGGCAACATGAAGAGGGTAGTTGAATCTGAGTGGCTTCTCCATTTCCCTAATCTGAAGAAGGTTAAAGTACGGGGATGCAAGAAGATGGTCGAGATAATAGGACGGCCACCTCCATGCATGCCAGTGGATACGGCCCTTTTGGATGTGAGCTCATTTCAAAACTCGAGCTTCTAGAGATTATTGAAGGGGAGAACTTGCAGGTGCTCTGTGGAGCAGCAGATGAACAAGAAGTAATCAACGGGCATTCCTACTCTCTCTACTTCCCCTGTCTTAAGAAGCTAAATATCCAGAGATGTCTGAAACTTAAGTATCTGTTCGGGCACGGGTGTAAACTCTCCCTTCCAGACCTACGGGTGATTATCATCTACGGTTGTGAGGAAATAGAAGGGATAACTGCAGCGGCAGCTGGTTCACCGGTTCCTGCTTTCCCCAGTCTAGAAGAGATCGATGTGAAGTCTTGTGGCAACATGAAGAGGGTAGTTGAATATGAGTGGCTTCTCCATTTCCCTAATCTGAAGAAGATTAAAGTATGGGGATGCAAGAAGATGGTCGAGATAATAGGACGGCCACCTCCATGCATGCCAGTGGATACGGCTGTTTTGGATGTGAGCCCACTTCCAAAACTCGAGCTTCTAGAGATTGTTGAAGGGGAGAACTTTCAGGTGCTCTTTGGAGCAGCAGATGAACAAGAAGTAATCAACGGGCATTCCTACTCTCTCCCCTTCCCCTGTCTTAAGAAGCTATATATCACGAGATGTCTGAAACTTAAGTATCTGTTCGGGCACGGGTGTAAACTCTCCCTTCCAGACCTACAGGCGATTGTCATCGATGGTTGTGCGGAAATAGAAGGGATAACTGCAGCAGATGAACAAGAAGTAATCAACGAGCATTCCTACTCTCTCCTCTTCCCCTGTCTTAAGAAGCTAAATATCCAGAGATGTCTGAAACTTAAGTATCTGTTCGGCCACGGGTGTAAACTCTTCTTTCCAGACCTACAGGCGATTGTCATCAAGGGTTGTGAGGAAATAGAAGGGATAACTGCAGCGGCAGCTGGTTCACTGCTTCCTGCTTTCCCCAGTCTAGAAACGATCAATGTGGAGTCTTGTGGCAACATGAAGGGGGTAGTTGAATCTGAGTGGCTTCTCCATTTCCCTAATCTGAAGGAGATTAAAGTACAGAGATGCAAGAAGATGGTCGAGATTATAGGACGGCCACCTCCATGCATGCCAGTGGATACGGCCCTTTTGGTAAGGCATCTTCAAGTGGAACATTGCAACATACAGAAGTTGCTTCCGCTGGAATTGTTGCCACATCTTCAGAATCTTCAACGCATCCATGTAAATGACTGCACAGGAATGGAGGAAATTGTAAGCAGAGGAAGTGCAAGCACTCCTGAGCACATCCCCTCCTCCTCCTCTCCATGTCCATTTCATTCTCTCCCACAGTTAGAGCACTTGCATCTAGAGAACCTACCTGACCTGAAGAGAGTATGTGAAAGCACCATAAGTTGCCATTCAATAACATTGCTTCGTGCGTTGGGTTGTCCAAAACTGGAGAGAATATCTCTGCAACTGAAACTCGCTCATCGTCACGGGCTCCTTCCAGAGATTAATTTGGGTCACGAGGAACTGTGGGATACACTGGAGTGGGACGGTCCCAATCAGGATCAATTGGTTTTGAAATTTGTAAAAGCTTATAGTCTGGGTAAGAATCGTAATCCACCGTCCTTTGATGGAGCCGGCTAGCCACAGAGGAGAATTCTCCATAAGAATCGTGATCTACTGTCCTTTGATGGAGCCGGCTAACCACAAAGAAGGAGAATTCTCTGTGTCGACCACAAATAGCATCGACTCTTCACTATCTTCAGCTCTTTTCTTGTTTTCTTCTTCTACTTGCACTGCTGACCATCTTTAGGTTCATTATCTTCAGCTCTCTTCTTGTTTTCTTCTTCTACTTGCACTGCTGGCCATCTTTGAATTCAGTGTAGGAGAGGAAAGAAAATTATCTGTTGTAGAAGTAATGAATGAAGTCAAGGGACATAACCCTAAATTGTTCCAATGAAGTGTTGAACTTGGAAAGATGATAAAATTAGACATTTTGTATACGAAACTGACTTTATGTGGGTGATTGAGTATATTCATATGTTAAGATGCTTAAGCACGAGTTCATCCTGCGGATCTAGTAAAAATGTGTCGTTGCAAAAGTAATTCTTTAATATTTGACTCGACTCATAGAACACATAATGGTTAGTGATGCTTACAGGAGTCCCTGAATCATGAGATGATTGTGCGTTCCTTTGAAAAAGTGGTTCAGTTCATCTGAGAACTGGTTTTTGCAGGTAGTTGATTTGAGTTTCATTGGAGTGTGTTCCTCTTGTTCATTATAACTATCTTTACCAACATGGCTAACTTGGAAGTCCACTCTGCATAAGAGTAGTCTCACGAAGAGTTCCATAGACAAGATTGGGCAGATGCTTTTACAGGACAAGTATCTCAAAAAGTTGTCAAATGTAGTTCTCTCGCATCCGAAAACTGGAGTATGTTGAGGAGGTTGGTCTCCCTTTTCCCCTCTGAACTGGAGTATGGTGATTACTTCGGTGCTGTTACGGGTCGCTGGATGAGATCTAGCGGATGAGCTTACACAGGTTTTGAGGCAAGGTCTCTTGTTTCTACAAGTTATGTTAAAGTGAGCTCACACTATAGTGATTGTTCAAATACTCGGTAGAAAGCTGTCTGAGATTTGTGGCTTTGGCGGTGAGGAGTAAGTCTGTTTCTGTGGTTAGTGGATAAGGTGGGCTGGCAAATCTATGCCCCATCGTTGCAATAAATATTATAGCCTCAAACTGTTGAGGCATTGTAGGAAACTCCACAGTGAGAGTTGAAGGCTAATTGCTGTTTCTGTGACCCGGATATTGTATTTCTATCAAGACAAAATGTGATATTAGTTGGATAGAGACTTTTACAAGACGTAAATTCCTATGGATAATTCACCAGGAGGATTAGCCGTCATTTGGAAAGATCCTGTGGTCTTATCCATTTCCTTTGCGGAGAAAAACCAAATTCATGGAGAGGTCTCTTAACAGTGAAAATCCTGAACAACTGTGGTGGCTTTCTTTGGTGTACTCACCTACTTATTTTAGTCTTAAGCAAGCATTTTATGATGATTGCATTAGGCGGGTGGGTACAGGACTTGGGAGAGGACTGGGTTGGAATTGGAGATTTCAATGAGACCCATCTTTGACTCGGAGGCGTCCAGAAGAGGCCGGGGCCCATTTCGTTGCTTCCTAGCAGACTTTGTGGATCTAGTGGGCTGTGTTGATCTTGGGTTTAAAGGCAAAACCTTACACTTGGACAAATGGCAGAGGGGGCTCTGCAAGTGTTCGAAAAAGACTGGATCGAGCAATCTGTTTGACTTTGTGGTGAGAAATTCCCTCGGGCAGGGGTTGTCCACTTCTGATCGTCAATTCAGATAATTCTTCTATTTGGCTGAATTCTTCTTCTATTGAGGATAAGTTGCACCACCCTTTTAAATTTGAAGCAATTTGGCTGCAGGACTCGGCTTGTATTAATGTAGTGGGAAAAAGCTTGAAAAAATGAGGTGGCAGACAGTTCGAGGGCCTCATGGCATAGGAAACTAAAATTGACAGCCATAGCTCTGAAAAAGTGGAATAAGGAACATTTTGGCATTTGCCAACAACGCCTTAAGGATTTGATTTCATCACTTGATTCCATTTAAAGGGATGATCCCTTGGACGAGAATAACAGGAGAGAGAAGGAAATCAATGAGGCTATTAATGAGCAACATGAGAGATTGGAAATGATCTTGAAGCAAAAATCAAGACAATTATTGCTGCAAGAGAGTAATCGAAATACCAAATATTTTCATCTCTACTCCTATTAGAGGGCGCAAAAATTATATCCTAGCGGTGCGGAAGATGGAGGCCAATGGATCGCGAATATGGATGAGATTATAGTATTTTTTTTCCTAACAAAGTATATAGAGCTTTTCTCAAGACCCATACTTGATCCACACCCTCTCATAGGGGAGTTATTTCCTAAGGCTATTTCTGAACAGGAGAACTTTAAACTTATGGCGATTCCAACGGAGGATGAAATCTATAGCATTCTAAAAGTGATGGCCCCTATAAAATCACCAGGCCTAGACGGATTTCATGCCATCTTCTATGTGAAATGTTGGAAAGTGGTGAAGGCCCATGTCAATCAATTTGTGCAGCACTTCTTCCACGCAAGTCAATTGCCCCACCTCCCCAATCATACTATGCTAGTACTTATCCCCAAAACACATAATGCACATGCTTTTACCCAGTTTTGCCCCATAAGTCTGTGTAATGCGAGCTACAAACTTATTTCTAAATTGTTAGCTAATACATTGAAGGGGTTTCTCAGCCGTATAATTTCACCTCAATAATCCGCTTTTGTTTAGGGTAAAAGTATCCTAGAGAACTTAGTAATGGCACAAGAAATCACAAACTCCATGAGAAAGAAACAAAATGGGAGGGCCTTTGTGGGAATCAAGTTGGATATGTCCAAAGCTTATGATAGAGTTGATTGAAATATTCTTGACACAATACTTTGCAGCATGGGATTTTCATATCACTTTTGTAAATTCATAAACTAGTGTATTTTGATAGGTCGCTATACTCTACTCATCAATTGTGGACCAACTAAAGGTTTTACACCTCAAAAGGGTCTCAGACAAGGAGATTCTATCTCACCATATTTGTTTGTAATCTATGGTGAACTTCTCTCTCGAATGCTCATTCAAGCAGAGGATTTGAAGATGATTGCAAGGATAAGAGCAGGACGGGATGGTCCATCATTAACATACCTTCTGTATGCTGATGACTTGCTGTTATTTGTTTAAGCCACAAAGAAACATTTGAGAGCTCATGCCATAATATCATTTTAAAATGTTCAACCCAAATTTTTTATATTGGACCATCTAATGTAGTATTAGAGCCCGTTCAGCCTCGATTTATTTCACATATGTGATCTACGATTCGACAAATTCTCCATGCCATTTCTAATATATCTTATAGGGGTGTTAAAATATTTCACGTGGCTTGTCTATGAGGCTTGTCTACAAGTCCCCTGACAAAGCTATCATTTGGTTTGACTAAAGTTGTTGCTCAAAAGACTAGCATTTATTTGCATTTTCTTTGGGGCAACTAGTTTTAATCTCAAGAGCCCGTTCACATATTAACAACTTCAAAGCTCAATGTCTATTTATTATGTCTTTCATGTTACATCATACAATAAACTAAATGGTTAATACCCTAAAAAATTTCAAACTGGTACACATGTGACAAATTTACCAAAAACTATTTTTTGATCATAAAAAACTCAAACTGATATACTTATGACAAATTTAACCCGATTTTGGCCATAAAAAATCATAAACCGGTACATTTATGATAAATTTATCCCAAAATAATTTATTTGATCGCAAAAAACCCAAAAGCGGTAAATTTGTGATAAATATACCCTTCGCTAAATTGAATTAATACCACAAAAAATCAAAAAAATTGTAAACCTGTGACAAACAGAGCGTAAAATTCAAATTGGTATACTAGTCTAATTTGTCACGAATCATTTAACTTAATAATTTGATAATAAAATTTAACGAAAATTAACAGAGGATAAATTTATCACAAGTGTACCAGTTTTGGGTAAATTTGTTTAAGGTATACCAATTTGGGATTTTTGGTAGTCAAAAAAATAGTTTGGGGTAAATTTGTCACATGTACCGACTTAGGATTTTTCAAGGTATTAACCCTAAACTAAACTAACCGAACGAAGAATGAACACATTTTATATCTAAGTATATTGGTATTACTAACTTTTCAACTAAAAGTTACATTATTTGATGTAATCATTTAAGTATTTTTGCTGGGCTCATTTTCCTTCTTTAGTCACGGTACTATCATAAATCGAAATCAAAGTGGTTTAATATAACTGATATAATATATTCTTTTAAGTCTATTCCTTCGTTGTCAAACCATCTTAAGTTATTTTCATGTTTAATATCTAAAAGTACAACCAGCTTTGATTGGAAAAAAAGAAAAAACCATTTGCGGTGCGAAGAATGATGAGCACTAGGACGACTTCCCAATATAAAGTAAAAATGAGTCATTTAAAGCATAACTGAAATACATTTAGAGCCTCACTTCTTTGATATTAGTGAGTATACAGTCAACTAGAAAAAAAAAAAAAAAGCACAATCTTTTGCATCTAATGTACCACAACCTTAAAAATGCTAAAAAGCAGCCCAATCTTTTGAATGTGAGATGAAAATAACACAACCTTTCGAACTTCCTAAATAAAAGCCTAACACGTTTAACTCCCGTGACAAAAATGGTATCCGATGCAAATTATGCCTAATCTCCTATTATATCACCACGAGTCGCACATGACTTCAAACGACTATTTCTAACAAAATGCTAGAAATTTGGTGAGAAAGATTATATACTAAATTTGGTGACAAAGACTGTAAACATAAAACAACGCCATATTTGTGTCGGTTGACATGGCTCGCTATGTATGTCAACAAGGGAGCCATGTAGGGTAGCTGTCGTAATTTAGCAATGATAATGGACGGAATTTGTAATTTGTGTTAGTGTCTTGTCCCACAAGTTAAAAACCTTATCTTCTACCCGCCCAAGTACAAAAGGTTGGCCATAAGTATACTCATTCTATCCATCGATTATTGAAGGTGAAAAAGTTACAAACTTGACAGCATGATGACAGATGGGATTTCTTGATATATTGAGAGGCCGTATGGAAATGACCAACAAAGAGCATGGTTACTTCTCCTGGAGGTGGCTTCCTTTTTATAATTACTTAGGTGTTGAGATCTAATTCCTTCTCCATTAATTACGTCATTCTCCTCTGAGTACCGAGAAATCTTGCGCAACATTGTGAAGTACGGTCAGAAAGTTTCTGATTCGTGGAAACTGACAAGGATTTGGGAATCCATGGATTTTCTGTAGTACTTCTTAACTACGTAAGTGATTCTTCTTGGTAGGAATAACAATCATATTTCCATTCAATTCTGATGATGCACTTAGGGCCTGCATGGTTGCACTATTTTCATTCGAACAAGAAATTTCTGTTTTTTTGTTCCCGGGAACAAAAAAAGGAACAAACGCGTTTGTGTGCGTTTGTTCCTTTTTGTTCTTTTGTTCCCAGGAACAAAAAAAAACAGAAACGAAACACCAATTTTGTGTTTCTCGTTTCGGAACACAAATGAGAAACACTTTTTTTTCTTTTTCTTTTTCTCTTATTTTCTTGTTCTTCTTTCTTTTGGCGGTCGCCGGCCTCGGCCATTCACATTTGGCGAGCTCGCCATGGCGAGCCGAATAACAATCATCTATTTCCAAGGCCTTGGCCCGCGACCAGCCAAGAGAAGAAAAAAAAATGAAAAAGAAAAAAAGAAAAAAAGAAAAAAATAGAAAAAAATAGAAAAAATAGAAAAAATAAAAGAAATAAAAAAATTATCAAAATTTCAAACATGTTTCGTTTATTTTTATTCCCGGAACAAGTTTACCAAACACGATTTTTGATCCCGGAACAATTTTTAAACGAAACACAACCAAACTTATTCGTTCGTTTGATTCAAAAATAGATTAGAAATAGCTATTTTCTCAAAATAAGGAATAGCTACTCCTGGATGGCGGAGGAATTATTAATAGCTATTCCGTGTAGTTGAGAATAGCTTCAATTTTCATAATTTAGAGTTGACTTTGGATGTTTAACAATTAATCGTATTTATATTAAATGAAAGTTATTGAATTGGGACTATGTTTATTATACTTGCATAATTCAATTATTCATATTGTACATAATTTATAACACACCAAATTGTAACCTATAATCAAATTATAATTTATGCTAAAATAGTAAGATATAGAGAGCTTGAATATAATTGATATATCTTAGTTACTCATAATTAGAAAATTATTATTAGTAATATTCAAAGTTGCCATTCATAAGATGATAAATCACACAGGATATTATGATAATTACTATCCCAAGTTTAGTTACTTATAATTAGTTATTGCGCAAATGGAAAAAAGAAGAAGCAAAAACTAGTATATGTTTTTTTTTAATTAACTGCGTAACTAGCGTAGTCAAGGAATATACGACACTCATAATTTTGAAATTATCTTTATTTAAAGAGAAGTTTGTTTTGTCCAATTGCCACAATTATTACAATGACTACGTCTCCATGTGATTTGAGTTCATTTAGATATCTAATGATAAAATTACGGAGAGAAAACATATTTCTATTAAAATTGATCAAATCAACTATTAATTTTGCACTTTGTAATTTAATTGAATCCCGTGGGGAACAGGACACCAGAATTATCAAAACTTGTGTACGGTACTCACTTTTATGCCAAAAGTTTATTTTGAATCACTTAAGTCCCAAGTTTTTAAAGAATGATCTTTTTAGTGTCAACTCCAATTTGTTTGACCGGAAATCCAACGTGGCCTTTTTCATTAGTTTCTTAAGCCGACATGACTCATCGGAGAGTCTAGTCAGCATCTAACCCTAAAATGATGCCGTCTAGTACATTTCTATCAAATAAGAACCATAAATTGTCAAATTGAAAGAGAACCCCAAAATTTCAAACCCTAAACCGGCCATTGAATGCAAATTCACTCCTTATTTTAGTTTGCTCCCAAAATTAATTGCTCAATCTTGCAAATAAAGAGCAAGAGCTTTAGTAGCTGCTCGCAACGCCAATTTTTTCTATTGTGAGTCCTAATTTTCTCTCAAGAAACCTAAAATGATGCCGTCTTGTACATTTCTACCAAATAAGAACCCTAAATTGCCAAATTGAAAGAGAACCCCAAATTTCAAACCTAAATCAGCCATTGAATGCAAATTCACTCCTTATTTTAGTTTGCTCCCAAAATTAATAGCTCAATCTTGCAAATAAAAAGCAGGAGCTTTAGTAGCAGCTCACAACCCCAATTTTTCCTCTTGTGAGTCCTAATTTCCTTTCAAGAACCCTAATTTTTCCCTTCAAGTGAGAACTAAAATGAATAGCTTGCTCACCAATTGTAAGAACCCATCTAAGAGATAAGAGCAAAACAAGAAATTCTTCTTGTTCTTAAGCCAAATGCTAAATGAATTATCACTCAAAACAAGTCTACCTTCTTATTTATCATTGCATGCTTATATAGATGAACTTGGAAAGCATGAATAATTACTAGAACTCTTTGGAAAGATAAAAGGACTCATAGGGAAGACAAGCTAGAAAACAACGAAAATTAAAAAGGGACTTAAAAAACTTTAAATGTCCATTTGACGTTTCTATAAAATGCGGGAAAACACATCTTTAATTTTTCAGAGCAAGGTCATCGTCCGTTTTCACCGAGACCATCTAATTCAATAGTGAGCTAGGGAGGAAAATATACTTCACTTGTCAATTTATTTCCAACACAAAGAATGAAGTCATAATCATTGTCATTCGTTACCAAGGGCGCGCATGTTTTTATTTCTGTTCTTTTTCTGTTCCCGGGAACAGAAATAAAAAAAAGTGTTTATATTCCGGGGAATAATTTTTGAATAAAAAATGTGTTTGGTAAACTTGTTCCGGAAATAAAAAATGAACAGAAACACGTTTGGTAAATTTTATTCTTTTTGTTTCTTTTAATTTTTTAATATTTTTATTTTATTTTTCATTTTTTCCTTTCTTTTTCTTTTTTCGGCCGGTCGCCGACCCGACGGCGTCGCCAGCCCTCGACGGCCGGTCGCTGGCCATGGCCGAGGCCGGCGATTGGAGAAAGAAAAAGAAGAAAAAAGAAAGAAAAGAAGAAGAGAAGAAGAAGAGAGAGAAGAAGAAACGTTTCTTCAAAATTGTTTCGTAACAAGAAGTAAGTTTTTTTTTGTTTCTTTTTTTGTTCTTTTGTGTTCCGGGAACAAAAGAACAAAAAAGAACAAAACGCAACCAAACGCGTTTCTGTTTCTATTTTTTTTTTTGTCCCAAGAACAAAAAAACAAAAGGGAATTTTATTTTTGGTCGAGATTAATGTGGTTCATAGTGTACATCAATATGATGAGTCGTGTAGGATGAAGCGTGGCATTTAATAGTGAGAATGGACAAAATTTGTAAAGTGTGTCATTTTTTACTGCGACTGAAAGGTTGAGCTTTTTCTTGAAAGGTTTATGTTATTTTTGTCCCATCCCAAGTGCTGAAGGTAGACTTTCTATTTTTGGATTTGGCCTGCTTGGTGTGGTTGCAAAAAATGATTTATATTCAAGTTTGAGATGTATTCATTATACTGTTGATTGATCCTAGTGTCAGATCTGGCTTAGCTCTGGGTATGGTTTGAATTTGATCTATCTAAACTGATGCTGTTGTACCAATTAAACCGCAAATAACCCCATTTGTCTTATTTGAGGGAGCACAATGCTTTTGTGTATGACTAACTCATGAATTTCCTCTCTCTTTTTTTTTTTTTTTTTTATTTTTATGTTAGATATGAATAGAGGCTTACCAATGTTGAACCAGATAAGCATTTAGTCCAACCATGAGAAGATGAAAAATCTGAAAAGAAAAATTGAACAATTAGAAGACAGAGAAGCTGACCTAAAGAAGAAGATGAAGCTAGAATCTGCCAAGCCGTTGTCTCAGATGAAGCTGAAGACAATGGTTACAAAATGGTTAGCCAAAACAAAAACAGCAAAAAATGAATTCAAAAGCATTGAGGAAGCGACTGGGGAAAATATGCCATTGAAGGAAGTTGTGGAGAGATTGACAAGAGAAGTGGAACAGATGTGGGGAAAAAACTTCCACAAACACTATTCATTCAGGCAGAACCTGTCAAAACACAACCACTATTACAACATAAGCTAGTAGTTGAGGCAATTCAGAGGAACATAGAGTTGGTCTGGGGATGTCTAATGGAGAATCGTGCTTCAAATTTGGGTATTTCTGGCATGGGAGGGGTTGGGAAAACGACTACGGTGGAGCACCTACATGATAGACTCCTGAAAAAACGGGAACTTCGACATTGTAATTTTTAGCACTGTGTCCCAAAATTTTAGCATTTATAAGTAGCAGAGTGATATTTGGAAGGAACAGAAAAAAAGTGACATGGAGGAGGAGCGTGTGAGGAAACGAGCAGCGAAGTTGTCCAAACACTTATCAAAGAAGAGTTTTGTACTGATTCTTGACGACGTGTGGGAGCATTTCAAACTCCAGGATGTGGGAATTCCCAATAGAGCTGATGGATGCAAGCTTGTCTTAACAACTCGATCTTCTAAAGTATGTGCTCGAATGGGTTGTATAGAGATTAAAATTAGACCTTTATGTGAAGAAGAAGCATGGAACTTATTTGTGGAGCATCTTGGGTCTAAAGGGGTACTTGGTATGAACAAAATTGAAAAGGTTGCAAAGGCAATCGTGGAGAAATGTGCAGGTTTTCCACTTGCTATCATCGCAATGGTAAGAAGCATGAGGGGGGAGGAGAGAGGATTTGTCTGGGAGGACACTTTGGAAAAGCTGAAGGACCCAAATAAGGATCATACAGAAATGGGAGAGAGGGTTTTGCCAGTACTTAGACATAGCTACACACGCCTGTCTGACCCTCAACTTCAACAACGTTTCTTACGCCGTGCACTTTATCCTGAAAATGCATTAATTGGGAAAATGGAGTTGATTGAATTTTCTATTGATGAGGGATTGATTGACGAACTGCATGCTAGGGAGAAACAATATACGAGGGGTCTTAACATAATAAGCAAACTTCAAGATGCTTTCTTGTTGGAAGTTTCTTATAGGATCAAGATGCATGATTTGCTCAGAGAAATGGCACTACACATAATGAGTACAACGTCTATTATACAAGTAAGCATGAGTTCGCAAGGGATGCCTGATGAGGAACGTTGGACAAGTGATTTAGAGAGAGTTTCTTTGATGAATAGAATCGACGAAATTCCTCAACATATGTCACCAAATTGTCCTAAACCTCGACTTTGTTATTAGAATATAGCCTTTTGGAGCATACCCCGGATTCTTTCTTCAAGCAACTGCAGGGGCTGAAGGTTCTAAACCTAAGTGGAAGTAAAATCACAGAACTTCCTAGTTCCGTGTCGGACTTGGTAAACTTGAGAGCTTTGGTTCTTTGTGAGTCTTATCAATTGTGCCACATTCCTTATTTAGGAAAGTTGAAATCCTTAAGGAAGTTGGATGCCTTGGGATGTATAAAGCTGGAAGCAGTTGAAGGTTTGCAAATGTTGGCGAACTTGAGATACCTTGACCTATTTCACACGGGTGTAAAAAAATTACGAGAAGGAACATGAAGGAGATTGGTAAATTGCAACATCTTAAGATTCAGGGAAGGGTGAATGCGGAAGAGATGACTGAGTTGAAGGCACTTAAATTCTTTAAATGCTGTTTCGATACTGTGGACGAGTTCAGCATGTCTGTGAAAATTCCTTGGGGAGATTGGCTGCAATGATTACCAAATTAATCATAGCCGTCGTGTTATGTAGAACTGAGTCATTATTATGATCCTAAAAATTGTATTCATGAACATACAAGTAGTGTAGATATCCATTGTTGCAATGATCCTATCGTGAATGTGGGAAGACATGGTCCTAACTTGAGTGCGGGCGGGCAAAGCAGTTCTATTTTGATTTTAGGAGATGTGCAGCGGTCGATGGGGAGTTACTGCGATGGTATGAAAAATATAATGGATGTGAGCCCACTTCTAAAACTCGAGCTTCTAGAGATTAATGAACGGAGAATTTGCAGGTGCTCTGTGGAGCAGCAGATGAACGAGAAGTAATCGACGAGCCTTCCTACTCACTCCTCTTCCCCTGTCTTAAGAAGCTAAATATCCAGAGATGTCCGAAACTTAAGTATCTGTTTGGCCATGGGTGTAAACTCTCCCTTCCACGCCTATGAGCGATTGTCATAGATGGTTGTGAGGAAAGAGAAGGGATAACTGCAGCAGCAGCTAGGTCACCGCTTCCTGCTTTCCCCAGTCTAGAAACGATTGATGGGAAGTGTTGTGGCAACACGAAGAGGGTAGTCGAATCTGAATGGATTCCCCATTTCCCTAATCTGAAGGAGATTAATGTATGGGGATGCAAGAAGATGGTTGAGATAGTAGGATGGCCATCCCCATGTATGGGGATTAATGAATGGGAGAACGTGCAGGTGCTCTGTGGAGCAGCAGATAAATGGGAAGTAATCAACGAGCATTCCTACTCTCTCCTCTTCCCCTGTCTTAAGAAGCTAAATATCCAGATATCTCTGAAACTTAAGTATCTGTTTGGCCACGGGTGTAAACTCTCCCTTCCATGCCTGCGAGCGATTGTCATAGATGATTGTGAGGAAATAGAAGGGATAACTGCAGCGGCAGCTAGGTCACCGCCTCCTGCTTTCCCCAGTCTAGAAAAGATCGATGTGAAGTTTTGTGGCAACATGAAGAGGGTAGTCGAATCCGAGTGGCTTCTCCATTTCCCTAGTCTGAAGGAGATTAATGTATGGGGATGCAAGAAGATGGTTGAGATAATAGGACGGCCACCCCCATGCATGCCAGTGGATACGGCCTTTTCTGTAGCGCATCTTCAAGTGGAACGTTTCAACATACAGAAGTTGCTTCTGCAGGAATTGTTGCCGCATCTTTGGAATCTTCAACACATCCATGTAAATGACTTCACAGGAATGGAGGAAATTGTAAGCAGAGGAAGTGCAAGCACTTCTGAGCACATCCCCTCCTCCTCCTCTCCATGTCCATTTCGTTCTCTCCCACGGTTGGAGCACTTGCTTCTAGAGAACCTGCCCCACCTGAAGAGCATATGTGAAAGCACCATAAGTTGCCCTTCAATAAAACAGCTTCATCTGTTGGGCTATCCAAAACTGGAGAGAATTTCTCTGCAACTGAAAGTAGTTTGTGTCGGCTATTGCCTTCCGGATATTATTTTGGATCATGAGAAACTGTGGGGTATGCTGGAGTGGAACGATCCCAATCAGGCTCAATCGTCTCTCAGCTATGTAGAAGCATATAATGTGTCTAAGATTCGCAAGAAACAGTCCAATAATGGAGCTGTGTAATGACAGTTCATGGAGCCAGCTACATACGAAACTGAAGAGAATTCTCTGTGTCAACCGCAAATAGCATCTGATGGATCATAGACTCTTCGCTATCTTCAGCATTTTTCTTGTTTTCTTCTTTTACTTGCACTGCTGACCATCTTTAGGTTCAGTATCTTCAGCTCTTTTCTTGTTTTCTTCTTCTACTTGCCCTGCTGGCCATCTTTAGGTTCGGTGTAGGAGAGCAAAAAAAAGTATCTATTGTAGAAGTAACGAATGAAGTCAAGGGACACAGCCTTCAATTGTTCCAATGAAGTGTTGAACTTGGAAAGATGAGAAAATTAGACATTTTGTATATGAAACTGACTTTATGTGGGTGATTGAGTATATTCATATGATAATATGCTTATGCACGAGTTCATCCTGTGGATGATCTAGTAAAAATGTATTGTTGCAAAAGTAATTCTTTTTATGTTTGACTGGACTCATAGAACACATAATCAAGCATGGTTAGTGATACTTGCAGGGGTCTCTGAATCATGAGATGATTGTGCGCTCCTTTGATAAGGTGGTTTAGTTCATTTGAACTGGTTTTTGCAGGTAGTTAATTTGAGTTTCATTGGCGTGTGTTCCTCTTGTTCATCCCAACTATTTTTACCACATGGCTAACTTGGAAGTTTACTATGCATAAGAGTGGTCTCACTAAGAGTTCCATAGACATGATTGGGCAGATCCTTTTACAGGACAAGTATCTCGAAAAGCTGGCAAATGTAGTTCTCTCGCATCTGAACTGGAGTATGGTGAGGAGGTTAGTCCTTGTTTTCCCCTCTGAACTGGAGTGTG
The DNA here is from genome assembly GCF_016545825.1 of Eucalyptus grandis. Lineage (NCBI taxonomy): Eukaryota > Viridiplantae > Streptophyta > Magnoliopsida > Myrtales > Myrtaceae > Eucalyptus > Eucalyptus grandis. The sequence continues at coordinate 38,583,900 of NC_052618.1, forward strand.
GTGATTACTTCGGTCCTATTACCGGATTGCTGGATGAGTTTTAGTGGATGAGTTTACCCAAGGGTTTTGAGGCGAGGGTTGTTTCTACATGTTAAAGTGACTGCACACCAAGTGGTTGTTCAAATGCTCGGTAGAAAGCTGTCTGAGATTTGTGGCTTTGGCGGTGTTATGCTTGAGGAGTAAGTCTGTTTCTCTGCTTAGTGGATAAGGGAGGCAGGCAAATCTATGCCCCATCGTTGCAATGAATATTATAGCCTCGAACTGTTGAGGCATCGTAGGAAACTCCACAGTGAGAGAGTTGAAGGCTAATTGCTTTTTCTATGACTTGGAAATTGAATTTTTTTGAAGACAAAATGTGATTTTAGTTTGATAGAGACTCTTACAAGATGTAAATTCCTATGGATAATACAGCAGGAGGATTAGCCATCATTTGGAAAGATCCTGTGGTCTTATCCATTTCCTTTGCAGAGAAAAACTGAATTCATGGAGGTCTCTAACATTGAAAATTCCGAACAACTGTGGTGGTTGTCTTTGGTGTACTCACCTACTAATTTTAGTCTTAACCAAGATGATTGCAATAGGTGGGTTCAGGACTTGGCAGAGGACTGGACTGGAATTGGAGATTTCGATGAGGCATTTGACTCGGAGGTGTCCAACAGAAGAGGCCCGGGCCCATCTCGTCGCTTCCTAGCAGACTTAGTCGGAATTCAAGGCCTCCATAGGTAGGTGTTATTAGAAGAGCTATATATTTATGGGTGCACTTCAACTCAAAGGTTAGACGGGCCAAAGAAATTATATTTTGTAAATTACAAAAACTTAGTCGAAATTCAAGGCCTTGATAGATTGGACTTCTTGAAAGTACTAAAAATCTCTATGTGTGCTTCAATTAAATGGTTGGACCTTTGAAAATTCAAGGCTTTGAAGATACTGGACACTCCAGATTGCGGAAATTTAGTTGAAATTCAAGGTCTCGAAAAATTGGAGTTCTTGGAAGAGGTGAATATCTTTGGGTGCACATCAATTGAAAGGCTACACCTCTCAAAATCCAAGGGTTGAAGATATTTGATGCTGGATCTTATAGAAGCTTAGTTGAAATTCAAGGCCTCGATAGGTTGGAATTTTTGGAAAAATTATATATCATTGTGTGTGCCTCAATTGAAAGGCTGGACCTCTGAAAATCTATTTGTTTGAAGGTATTACATGTTGGAAATTATGAAAAATTAGTCGAAATTTAAGGCCTTAATAGGTGGGGGTTCTTAGAAGAGCTATATATCTAGGAGTGTACTTCAATTCAAATATTTAACCTTCCAAAATCTAAGGGTCTAAAGAAATTATATCTTGAAAATTGCAAAACCTTAATCGAAATTCAATAACTCGATAAATTGGAGTTCCTTGAAGTGCTATGTATCTATGGGTATGTCTCAATTTTAAGGCTTGATCTTCTCAAATCCGAGCATGTGAAGATATTAGATGCCCAAAATTGTGAAAGCTCAGTGGAAATGAAAGGCCTCAATAGATTGGTGCTCTTGGAAGTATTGAACATCTCTTGGTGTTCTTCAATCGAAAGGTTGGACCTTCCAAAATCCAAGTGTCTTAAGATGTTACTTGTTGAAAATTGCAAAACCCTACTCGAAATTCAAGATCTTGATAAGTTAGAGTTCTTCAAAGATCATGCTAGACCTTCCAAAATCCATGTGTCTAAAGAAATTAGCTGTTGGAAATCATGCAAACTTAATTTAAGGTCTCGGTAGGCAAGAGTTCTTGGAAGTGTTGAGTGTCTCTGGATGCACCTTAGTTAAAAGGATGGACCTCCGAAAATCCAAGGGTCTAAAGATGTTATTTGTCGAAAACTGCATATACCTAGTTGATGTTGATGATCTCAATAGATTTGGCACTTTTGAAAGAGCTATATATCTCTGGGTGCGCTTTAGTTCAAGAGTTGGATGACGGCAAGCGAGGCGGGCGTGCGACGACAAAGGGAGAGATGTGACGAGGCTAGCCTTTTTACTCAAGTTCAAATGACGTTGCTTTTGCCCTTGACGGCATGCGACATCGTTTTCTTCTTACCCAACCATGTTGGACTAAACAACATTGTTTCGCATGTTTGTGTGGACTAGGTTTTTAAAAATATAAGATATGGCACTTAAAATTTTTATTTACAAATGTCACGTAATCAATTTGGCTAGAAGTTCTCACCATTGGCACTTAAGTGATTGTTTTTTTCCCCTAATTTGATACTTAAGTGAGCTGGCGAAAACTTTTGACACTAAACTGTGTATTGTATGCAAGTTTTGGCATTTCTAGTGTTTTTCACTCGAATCCCCAGCATTACTTGTGCATCCCAACTATAATAGTAACAAAGCTACATCACAAGAAAGAAGAGGATATACAAGTTGCAAAATTTACCCTATGTGAGCCAAAGCAAGTTTATAATATGTATGAGAAACTATAAATAATTACATAAAATAATATAAAACAAAAAAAGAAAAAGAAAAGAGAGCATCATAACTCATTTTAGGATTCGATACTTATGTACAAATTTCAAAATCAAAGTTGACATCCATAACTTTGTAAGCCTTTTGGTCCTGAGCAAATCCTTAAAAGGTTCAAGAGGAACAAACAGGTGGGAGATTCGTTCTGGGATGGGAGACCTTGCAATTTTATGCCCCCATTCCCTCCTTGGTCAGGAAGACAAAATTAGATTTGACCTTGATATGGCACGAACAGCTCATTCCTATTGCCATTACCATTATCACCTTTACAGAGTCCCTTATTTGCACATTGGTGTGGCTCATTTTGTCACACACAAAAATTAATCTAAATGAGAAAAAGTCATTGTTCGAAAACTTTCATAAAAAAAAGAAATTCATCAAATTTTGATTCGTATTACACGATCTATGACGTTAGTTGGGCTATTTTTATTATAATCACCAATGGCTAAATAATAATATCTATTTAAATAATTAAAAAGTTAGTGATTACCTAAATGTTATTTTAGTGAGGGAAACTTTTTATTTCTAGTGAAGAATTGAATTTTCTTCTTGGTTCCGACTTTAATACAATGTAGACTCCATAATAGGTCTAAAACATATTTTTCCTATTCAATTATTTCTCTTTGTTGAGATGTGGCCCCACTATAAATTGCACATGGGTCCCACTTTTTTTCCCTTTTCCCAATCTCCTCCCCCGTCCCCCCTCCTTGGGTCCTCACAATCTCTAATCATCCACTACTTGGGCCTGATCTAGTGGCCCATGACATAATATCATGCGAAATTGATTTGACTTGTCTAGTGATTCGATGCCAATGAGACTAAAAGGAGATGATGCACCAATTTTAGTCTTTTTCTCTTTGTGAAGCCTTTTATCCTTGTGTTCGTCAATCGTGGAAGGTTGAATTGCACGCACCTTGCACACATTGCCCAAATTGCATATATTGAGCGAAGACAAAAGGTTGCTTGACAACAAGCATATGATTTGTAAGTAATTGTTGGTTCCTTATTGCATTGTTCTTGAATGAGCAGTTGGTTTGCCCTATTCTACTAGCTGTTGAGCTTCCCTCGGATGGGGACATGGAGCAGTTATGCTTCTCTTGGTGCCTCCTAATAGGCCCATCCCACCTCCAAATTTGGCGACTAGTTTATTCCCCACTAATTGTGTGCACCACCAACTTCTTACAATTAGGGAGGACCTTGATTTCGGATGTCTTCCAAGTAGTGGATATTTATTGCTGAGAAGTTTACGTGAAATCGTTCAGGATTTACTTGTTGTCTAGGATAGGGTTTTGCCGAGTAAAGGGATGTCAATGTCGCCTTAGCAAGGGACATCAGCCCATTGTTGCCATTCCATTTCCGCATGGTCATCTAGCTATTGTATATTTTCATTATAGGCATCATGGAATTCTTGTTATTGCTCGGGTGAAGTGGCCACGTAGGCAATTCCTCGCATCACTGGGGCAATGAAGGAGCGAAACTATCACTGTCCATTTAGAGGTACCGGCTAGCCATCTAGAAAGCCGTTATAATTTCGATCGTGGTCCTTTGCAAGATCTAAATAAAACGAGGAAATTGTGTATATGAAGTAGCAATTGGTTACAAAATAGAAAAAAAATTGTGGATTTATGAGAGGGTGAGAATTTGTCTCGGATGTATGAAGTGGAAACCAGAGAAAGAGACCATTAGGGCCGGGGCCTTTGATGTCCCAAATCACCTTTGTGTCTTTGTGGATCGGGCTTAGTCCAAACTACTTGGGCCAGTACACACGTTCGCCAACTCTAACACGCGCGAGAGTTACCAAAAAAAAAAAAAAATTCTATTTTTAGGGTCTGTTTATTTTACAAAAACAAATGATTTAGTAAATATTTTTCTTGAAAAAATGTTCGATTGAACGTTTTCATGGATGATAACTTTTTTTTTTGTTTATTTATTATATAAGCAATATAGTCGATCATCTTAATTATTTATTTCTGCAAAACAAACTTAGTCCTACTATAATTAGATATTCATTCCTGCCAAATTTCAATCTCTATGGTTTTATTGGTAAGAAAATTTAATAGGAAAGTAAATAATTAACATCATAAAAAAATCTTAAATTGATAAAATTATAATGAATTTATCAAAAATTAATTTTTATCACTAAAAAACCCAAATTAATAAACTCGTGATTTTTCGTTATTATTAAATTATTGAAGTTGGATGACATACAATAATTAATGAATGTATTAACTAAAGGTTTTACTCTCCATTTGTTTTAGGCATGTCGGTTCGTTGTTTTCGTAATATTAATTTAATTCAACAAAAATTAATGAAAGACAAATTCATTATAAATGTACTTGTTTAGAAATTCTTTGTGATAAAAAAATTAATTTAAAATAAATTTATGATAATTATATTGATTCGAGATCTTCTATATATAATAACATCATATTAATTTGTAATTTTGTTGTTGTATTAAGTAGGAAGTAAAGGAGGAGAAAAGAAAGAAAAAGGGGGGGAGAGGAGGAAAACATCGCCATCTGTCCTTTTCTCATTTCCTGCAAAAACCTCTCTCCCTCCGCATCGGACAAAAACTCTCTCTCTCTCTCTCTCTTCCTCTTCCAGCGACAATCGCCCAATCCGTATCGCCCCCATCGCCCCCATCGATCCGGAGCTCCGATCGCCGTCTCGTCGGGCCTAGGGTTTCCGCCGGCCGGATCGCAGCGCGGCCCCGATGGGCTCGGACGGAGGAGATCCCAGCGGCGCCCGGGCGCCCCCGCCGCGGCGGAGGGGAGGGCGGCGGTGGCGCGACCGGGGCGGCGGCGGCGGTCGCGATCAACGTCCGGTGCTCCAACGGCTCCAAAATCGCGGTCCGGGCGAGCCCGGAGTCCACGATCGGGGCCTTCAAGGCGGCCCTGGCCCGGGACTGCGACGTCCCCGCCGATCAGCAGCGGCTGATCTACAAAGGCCGGATTTTGAAGGACGACCAGACCCTGGCCAGCTACGGTACGTTGAATTTCCATCGCGTTCGGTGCTTCGCGTCGGGCCGTTGTCATCGATTTTCGCGAGGCTTCTGTTGGCATGGCGCGTGATTGTTGGGCGCGTTTAGCTGTCTGGGTAAGCTCTTCGGAAGGTTGGTTGCGGTTGGGTTCTGATGGTTTTGCGATGCCCGGTTACTGAATGTGGAGGTTTGGGTTCTGCCGGTAATGATGCGCGATGTTCTCATTCTAAAGCCCCTCCCATATTACTGGATTTGGGTCGGTGGCTGATGATTAGAGTTCAAAGGGTGTCTCGTTCGGGATCATCTTGCTTTTCTTTTTTTGATTTTGCAATAGTGAAGAAACAGCTGCATTGCATGGATCTTTGATATGGCCTCCTAATGAATTGAATGTTGATGATGATGCCTTTTGTTTTCGCCCCCCTGACTGCATAGACCATTGAAGAAAGTGGTTTCCTGAATTCCATGCTCTAATCTTCAAACAATGCATGATGAGTGGGTTCTTTTGGTGCTGCGATATAGAAGAAGTGCGTCTTTGTGCGTACTTTTTCCCTTCTTTTTGTTCCATTGCAGGTATTATGCAAATCATAACTTATATCCCTTCTACGCGGCTAATTAATGAGTTGGCCTAATCCGAGTTAAAGAAGAACAGAAGTACTATCCAGGAAACGGATTACTATATTTTATTGGAATCCTTTGTCCACTAATACAGGCAAGATGAAAAACATCTCTGGCAATTTTTCTCAACAGCTAAGCTCAAACTATCAGTTGAGAGTGATCTGGAACAGTTAATAGATCACGTTCTAAGCATATATTAAGGGTGGAAAAATCAAAACGAACTAAACCAGGGAAGTTCGGTTTAATGTTTTGTTGGGATGGGTTTTTTTTTTCCTTATTAATTTATCGGTTCATCAACATATGAAGCCAATGAAATCAAGGAGTTTTAGAAATGAGGTAATGCTTTTAGTTAGTCGCAAATTGCAGTATGAACCATCCTTTATCTAAGATGTCTAGGAACTATCTAATGAGAGGCTGCATTTATCTGATTGGTAATTCTTTATTGATCTTGAATTATTGAGATAGGCCAGGAAGGAGTTTAGTTGGTAGTTTTATGTTTTTATGTACAATAATTGAACTTTTTTCTGAAGTTTTGGATTATTACATCGATTTGATGGTGATTTACCATTGATCTTTTTCATTTTATGGAGAAAAATGCGTTCACTTTTGTTGATTTCCATCAATAATGAAAGTACGTAGTCTTAAATAAGTTAAAGCTTCTTATCTGTTTCAGCTTTGTGTCATGGGTTTGAAAAATCAAATTTTAATGCTGTAGGTATCAGTTTGGTTGTTTGGTTTGGGTGGAGAATGCTGCAACCGAACAAAACTGAACCATGAACCCCGGTCAATATTGTTTGCTTCCCATATTTTTCACTAATTTTTTGGTCTAGCAGGACTGACAAAGTCGTAACTCTTCTAAAATAACGTGTTGATGAAAACAAAGATGTATTGCACTTGGCCAAAATGATTTAAGAGATTAAGAACAATCCACAACTAGGTCCTCAAGTTGAATGTGGAGATGTAGGTACATATGTGGTTCAAATAAATGACGATGGTATTGCCATACTCCATAGATCTAGAGATAATCATGATATGTACATATTCGAACTCAGTTGTTCAAATAAGCTGATTGAAGAAATTAGCTAATTAGTCCATGGGAAAATTAGTTGAGCAGGACAAGGAAACATGATCCGGTGATCCAAAAAAAGCAAAGGTGAGAGGTATTTGGCCACAATGGTCTCAAAGAAAGGGGTAAAGATAAGATGTAAATGTGAAAACAACTTTGATGTTTTGACTCTGTGAATTATACATCTCTATTCGACCAAAAAAAAAAAAAAAATATACATCTCTATGTTCCATATCTGAAAAGTCATCCTGTTTCACATTTATATTATGATGGCTCAAATGGATGGGAGCTAGTTGATGATATCTGTGTTAATTCATTTGACAGAGTTGGAGTTAGGTGATGTCATGGTAAAAATTAATCTGCAATAGTGCTCTCTTCACTGGAGCGAGGATCATGATATGATGAGTCTTGACAGAATGGTTGACCTTTATTTAGACTGGACAAAAAAATGAGTCAGATGAGTTTTGGAAGGGTTTGTATTTAGTTGAGAACCGGCTAAACAAATTACTTGCTCCTCTTCTGTGGAAGTTTAGACATAAGTTATGGGAGGTTCCTTTAGCAGAAACAAATTTCTTATGTTTCATCATCTTGTTAACACTATGATAAACTATGGACATAAGCATTTGTTTGGGTTATGTGCTATGGATCATTTAATCTGCTTTGGTTGGAGGTACAGAGTTTCTAGCCTTCTGCCCTTCACGGTGCATGTGGATGTATGCTAGTGAAGGGTGTCTTTTAGAATATTTAAATAATAAACCATGCCTTCATCCAACAGCTTAAGCTTTTAGAATAATTGGTGGTGATCTCACAAAATCTGACATTGCCGTTAGTGGGCGATTTGTTTTCTCTAGTGTTTATGCGCATTGTACTTTTATTTTTTCTTATTTATGGAATCCTATGTCTAACTAAAATCTATTCAGGTGGCTTGCTATATCCTTCTATCAAATGCATCACGTTTGAATAGTTTTATGATCTGATGGAATTTTTTTGTTTGCTGCTTTTAAAGGTCTGCAGGCTGATCATACTGTGCATATGGTTCGAGGTTCTCCCCCATCAGCAGGCATGCCTCCTTCTGCTGCTCCTGGTGCTGGAAGCATTAACCCTGGATCAGGTGTTACAAGCGGTGTTGCTTCAGATGAAGGTGTGGGTGCTGGTGTTGGGGCAACTTTTTTTGGAGAACCTAATTTATTAGGAGCTGGTTTTCCGGAAATTGAACAAGTTCATCAGCAGCTTAGTCAAAATCCCGATATGATGAGAGAGATCATGAACACACCTTCCATGCAAAGCCTCATGAATAATCCTGATTTAATGCGCAGCTTAATAATGGGCAACCCTCAAATGCGTGAGATCATTGACCGGAATCCGGAGCTAGCACATATTCTTAATGATCCTGGCATTCTTCGGCAGACTTTAGAAGTTGCAAGGAACCCTGAACTTATGCGTGAGATGATGCGAAACACAGACAGAGCTATGAGCAACATTGAAGCTTCTCCTGAGGGATTTAATATGCTGAGACGCATGTATGAAAATGTTCAGGAACCTTTCCTGAATGCCACAACCATGGGAGGGAACAGTGGAAATGACTCGAGTTCAAACCCATTTGCTGCTCTTTTGAGGAGCCAAGGCAGTTCACAAGTTACAGATGGGACCAATCCTCCTTCAAGTGACTCTTCTGAAACAACTGCAGCGCTTGCCCCAAATACAAGTCCGTTGCCTAATCCTTGGGGCAATACTGGTGGTAAGAAGCTTCATCTTCTTTTTTATTTTCATAATATTTTTGCTCGATGTGGTAAGTTGTCTTTCCCTTGTGTTTTAGATTCCTTTCTTTTGGTTCAAGCTTGAATCCTCTTTCCTCTTTAGAGCGTGGTGCTATTGAAAAAACAGGTTCATCAATGAATAATTGAGTGTTACACTTATGTACAGGCCGATATGTGGGACTAGGATATGCCTTTATTGCAGCCTCCACTGACCACTTATTCAATATGTAATTGTCTAGATGGTGAAGCGATGAAGATGCTGATTTCTTTTGTTCTTTTTATTGCTTTATTGGGTGCTTTTCCTCTGCTGTACTGATCCACCCTATTATGAACTTGGACAATATTGGGTCGGAAAAGCCAAAATATGTAGTTGAAAGATGGTTTTCCAGCTGCAGTTAGGAACAGGAAATAAGTTGACTATTAATTAGGAAACTGTTTTATAGCACAATTTTCCTCTGATTTCTTCAGATGTTCCCATGTATATGAACATGCACTTTAGTTTGGGGAATTGTTTTGCAAAACTTTTAACATAAATTTGCTTGTGTTGCATGACATCAGGAGGGACTCATACAAGCAATACCACTAGGTCAAATACTGCAACCAATACTCAACCACCTAGCATTGCTGGATTGGGAAATCTTAATTTTCCCCAAATGGATGAGATGTTTTCGAGTTCAGCAGATGTTGCTTTATTGAATCAGTTAATGCAAAATCCTGCCCTATCGCAGATGATGCAGTCTTTTTTCTCGAATCCCGAGTATATTAATCAGGTAATGATGGTTTTGTCCAAAACTCCTTAAAAGTGAGTGCTGATGAGATTTTAGATCGATCAACTACTGAAAAAGTCCTCTTAATTTAGATTATCAATCTCAACCCACAGCTGCGCAGCATGGCTGATATGAACCCTCAAGTAAGAGAAATGTTGCAAAATCCAGAACTCCTTCGCCAGCTTACTTCCCCTGAAACAATGCAGGTATGTTGCTGATGTAATGTATGGACACATCTCTCCACATGCTCTGCTGCTCCACAAAACCGACCCAGTGCTCTCTCTCTCTCTCTCTCTCTCTTTTTCTCTAAACCATGCCTCGGTGAATAGGTAAAACAGAAACAAAGCCTTTGGCATGCTTTGCACCCACTTTCCTTGCACAGAATCAATATAGCAACAATGTACCTTTTCATGCATCTAAATGCATCAAGACAATATTTTTTGACATCCAGTGACAGGGTTGCTACTAATGCTGTCTGTCTTTTAGCATGGAGGAAACTTTTCACTCTTGGGTCAGTAGATTTACATTATTCAGAATATGCCTGTGTAGTTTCATTACATTCTTGCTTCCTGTAAAGCATTTTCCCAACCCTCCTCTTGGTTCTGCAGCTACCGTTGATTGGCATAATGATCAATTGAGCAATTTTGGGTGTGCATGAGTTTTTGTGTGGTTTAGATAATACTTTTGCATTAGTGCCATTCCTTTGTCTAGTCATATCAGGGTTGATGCTATTGTGTGCTAGTCAAGCTCGGTAACAGGATGAAGTCTGGCTGGCCTGTGCATGTTGTCATTGGCATTAAAAAAACTGTACCTTGATCCTTATGTTAAGAGGTTAATTTGACTGTATTTTCTCACAGCAAATGCTAGCTCTCCAACAGTCAGTTCAATCAATCAGTCGACCACAATCAAACCAGTAAGTGGAAATGCATGAGAAAGCACTTCTTTTCCTCAATTATAGATGAGCTCATTGAACAAACAGTGAGATCTCTTGATCTCTTAATCTGCTAGTAGTTTTTATGAGTTACCTACCCAGTGCTGGACCAATGCTCTTTGTTGCTAATATTTTGCATCTCCTTGCAGGGGGCAGGGTCAGACTGGTGAAACTGCAGGTAACTTGATGAGTTGTTTTATTCCATCATTCTGAATCTCTTTAAGAATCTCTGTTTCAGTATTGCCTTAATCCTGGTTTGCTGGCTTTTGTGAAAATGCTTGCATACAGCAGGTACTCCAACAAATGCTGGAATGGAGCAGCTGATAAACATGTTTGGTGGTCTTGGAGCTAATACTTTAACTCCAAGTGTGCCTGATGGTTGGTTCTTTTTTTCCTGACTCTTATTTATCCTGTTCATCATCACTATATTGATTTCTTTAACCTGTGTTTTGTAGTGCCGCCAGAAGAACTTTATGCCACTCAGCTGTCGCAGCTTCAAGAAATGGGCTTCTTTGACACCCAAGAGAACATTAGGGCCCTGCGTGCAACATCTGGAAATGTCCATGCTGCTGTTGACCGACTTTTGATGAATCTAGGTCAATAATGTTAAGGGGCACCTTACTTCTCTTTACAACAGAGAAATTCATGATCACATTAAATTAATCAACCGGGATGTGCTAAAAGATGCAATATTGTGCCCTTGGCGTATAGACAAGTGCAAAGTGGTAGAGCTCTGAAGCTGGGGGTCGGCTTGTGCAACAAGCTATATTCACACTTCCTTTACCTCACACATCTGTACATACATATGCACATTGATAAGTATTATGTCTTGAAGTCTCGTCTGCTCATAGAATGTAAGATTCTTCTGCTCGTGGAGGATGGAAGCAGTGCACTTGCCATGATTCAAGTTCCAGCCAATTTTAATGTGTGCTTCTTTTTCCGCTTTCTTAAACTGCTCGGTCCATTTTTAATCACGTTGTCTGTGCAGTTTGTGTTGGATATGTTGGATCTAGATCAAATCTAGAACTTTTTCTTTCTTCCTTTCAACTCCTGGAAACTATTATTTAAGTTGCCAGGCTCGTTAACATATTGAATTGATGGGGCGTAGAGGTGACTGTAACAGACCAGTGCAAACTATCTGGCTGGGTTGATAGCTTTCATGAAGGGAGAGAAATTTCCTGTTAAACACCCTTTTCATTGCCCTTACAGCGCACCATTTGCCTAATACAAGGCTCGTTTTGGCAATTCTACTTAAAGTTGTCACCCTAGTCCAAGGTAGTGCCGCATTGGTATCAAAAGACTTGAGCTACGCAGCCGTTCTTCGAATTTCTGGTTGGTCCAGACTGCAATTGACACAATAGGTATGGCCTGAATTGAACCAACTTTAGTTGATCCTATAATGTTTGTTATTCCCCACGCGGGCTGTTTTGTTATTCATACTTTTAGGTATTTGAACGAAGAACTAATTAACAGAATTGGAGTAGGGATTGGTGTGTGGTTGTGTGCAGTGCCGTAAGGCGCGCTAGCTCTGCAGTGGATAAACTCACTCTACTCACCTCAAGTGTGGGTGGTTACTATACCAGCTACTATACCAGCCTATCTAGTGGTAGCCAAAGCAAGCTCCGAGGTGGGGTCTACCTTCCCTATTGTAGAGCCCTCAAATTCTCTATCTTCTTCGAGAAGACAGAGGGAATACGGATGATATTCTAGGTATTTGAATGAGGAACTAATTAAAATCTAAGTAGGAATTGGTGTTTTCCCTATTTTGTTCAGGTCTAGGACTTTCAATACTTGTAGGTTCAGGTTGGTCTATTTTGGGCTAATGAAATCTCAGTTCACAGTCTGATCTTTTCACTTCAAAACAAAACAGATATGGTTCAAATTGGTCTTCACTCAACAGCTCGATGGTGATTGCGGCTTCCTAATTCTAAAGAAGGTTGCCATAGAAATTAGATGAACGTAAGATCGTTAGTACTTGTACTTGAGTGTTAGCAAACATCATTTCCAGTAACAGAAGTGGATTGAAATACAGCGACATGTCATGATACGGCTTGTAACCGGTCAGTGCAGTAGATGAATGAAGCAATCTCTCATTGATTTCAGTTCACGTGTATTCTGTTTTACACAATTGGAACATCAGGTGAAGTGAGGAATTCTCATTGGCTATCGAATATGACTCGCTCCTTTAAATTTCCTTGTACTCTGCCGACGTTCATTTAACATACAACTTTGCAGACAAATTATAATACCGGACATTGCTCTCACAGTTTCATTTAGGGGTGTGCATTGATCCAATCTAACCTGGAAACGGCACAGGATCAAACCAGCTGGTTCCAGGGGATTCACAGTTGCAATTTGGGAACCGGGAATAACCATTCCGGTTCCTGGATCCACATAAGGAACTGCACCAACTAGACATGCCCGTATTATTTAATTTCTTTATTTCATCTTTTATATTGAAATAAACCCTTAATTGGTAAATTACATTACGTTTTAATTTTCATTGAAATAGAGCAATGAATTCCACACACACACACACAACACACACACATATATGCCTTTGGAACTGAGGTTGGGTTTGAAGATTATTCTTTTGATTCTTATGTTTCTTCACACGTGCTGTTTAAAATTTAAGGCTAGTAGAGTCTAATGTGGAAACGTAACTGAAACCTTCTGTGCTAATTTGTCAAATCTAGTATGCATTGAGACAGTTTAAACGCATAGCCAAATGCATTTTTTCTTTGTAAGCATATATGTTATGTGAAGGAGGAAATAAGCCATGAATAGAGAGGTTCACTGATTAGAAACATCATCAGGGTATAGTATTTCTAATGACTGACGGAAGGCAAAATTCCTTTTGTCCTATCTTTCTTCTGTGTAGAGTAAAATATATGTTGACCAGTATGAAGGGGAATGATCAAAAGTTGGTGCTGAAAAACCAAGCCGCTACTGTAGAAAAGCAGAAAGGGAAGATGGTTGAAGAACAGTTTAAATGCCGGCATCGACTTTGTCTCTTTACTTGCTGAATTGAAGGATTGAATGTTGTCGTCCTAGTACTTGTCAGTCAAGTGAGTTGCTGAAAGATATCGTTTTGAGCTGTCTCTCAATCTCAATAAAGCTGCTTCAATGAGAGACACGAAAACTTATTTCCTTGAGTAATCCTTGTGTGTATCCATGTAGTTCTGGGTCCTAAAAGTCGAACTTCAGTCTGAGATCTGTGAACTCAAAGGTCTTCCATGTAAAGTCAGAAAAATCTCCATTGGTTCGAGCTCTTCCACTGCAACCTCCAACGGAGGTCACATGGTTTTGTCCTTTTGTCAACTAGATAAACTCTGCGATACCATCCCCTGCATCGAGTCGTTGATGCTAAATATTGCCTGAGAAGCGTTACTGTCAATGGGGACTAGAGATGCATGTACTTAGAAACAGACAGCTGGGTATCATGCTAAGAATGAATTCATTCAAACTTCTACTCAACCGTGATGATTCCATATTGTATGGAGAAGAATATCCATTGAAATCTGTATCCAGGATAAAAAGAACAACTACCACATCTAAGATGACATTAGATTCCTTCATTTTTACTTTATGGCATTAGCTGGCCTAGTCATTAGGTTATATGACCAGGTCCCGTGTTAAAGCCATGGATTTTCAATGTGCAATGTGCATTTCTTTGACTTAGACATCTCAGAAAGTTCAATGATCACTTCGTTTCATTGGTCCTTGGATCTGATACAGATGATATTTTCCCGTGTTTTAGAATTCAAGGCCATATGACCTCCTCGCTTCGTAAAATGATGTAGTTTCTGTCAAATTTTCAGCTAACACCATCTCACTAACATATGCATGCGTACTGCTCTTTTTGCACTGCTTATTCAGCTCATCTGAAGATAATATCAAGGGCAAGGATCGATTTCCTCCAACTCGAATCCCTGTTAGCTATCTCTTAATTGATACCAGTCGCCTCCTTTCAACAGCAGCTAAAGATGGCAGTATTGGACTCTCCATGTTTAGTACAGGACACCTTAGAATCTTTCTACTCAATCTGTGCAAATGCTGAATCTTTCTTGCTATTAGAAAAATGAGTTTGTCGGAACCCATCACGAATCCAGTTGGCACACTCGATTCTATTGGCTCGTGTGTTGCAGAGCGACATAGAATATTACTAGAACCAGAATAATTCACTAGATAATTGATTTTTGACTTTATTAGTTAAAGCATTTAACATTCGTCCAGTGTGCTGTATCGTTTACAGGGCATTTACAGATACATTGACAAGTGAAATCTGGCTTGAGAAAGTCAGATTATGTTCCGGTTAATGTGGAACTCTACTGATAAGAATGCAGCAATTCCTTCATATTCTCATGATTAGGATAAATTAATCGACAAGTGAAAATTGGCTTTAGAAAGTCTGATCGTGTTTTTCTGGTTAACGTGGAATTCTACTGACAAAAATTCAGCGATTCCTTCATATTTTCATATTTCGGATAAATCATCCTCAAGGTGGTATTACCTCACAGCTGAAAGGAGCTGAATCTTCTTTGATTATGCATCCGGACGAAATCTGCATGACCTGCGGTGCATTGAACACGGGATGATATCGTGTCAGCTTACGAGATAAAATTTGAGATGATGGATGATGAAAGAAAGATTCAGTCCACATAGAATGCAGTTTTTCTATTATCACGACAGAATCAATCCTTTTCCAACTTGAACGGTTAAAGAGGATTCCAGACCCCACACGCGTGCTCAAGACTACCATTGAAGAACGTAAGCAACTAGATTCTCAAGTTTTTATTTCTAAAACAAAAGAAATGGCTGCATTCAACCTAATAGAACACCGGGTTTGGCTTCCAATGTGTGAATGAGGAGCGACAGTTTCGCATCCTGGCGTGCCGCCGGTGTCCGCGAGAAGCAGCGATTGGTTGAGAATCAGGCTTGGATCGTGCAAGTGGGACATTCAGCCTCAGAATATTCTTCATTGACCAGAGTATAATGCCGGGTGCTAGCACGCAAGGGCCATTTCATTACTCTACTATTGTCAGCTAAAATCTGATTGCATTCCAACCTGTTCTCCCTTATTTAAATAAAAGTTCGCGGTCAACAAGACGTCAGCTGACATATACAGGCGAGAAAAGTAACAAAAGGTCCGATTCTTTTAATCCTTTAACGTAAAATATTATCGGTTGGCTTTTAGCTTTTGATGAATCGGATGCCGTCCAGATTCTCGTGAATATTGAAATCGGATTGTGTAGGCTATTGGAAGTGAATTAGACCTCCCAATCAAGGCGCGTCTTTCTGATACTGATACTGATACCGTCTCTTCGATTTAAGAACAGAGTAGTCAGGTCATGGTCTAATCATCTTATCGGCAAAATTTGTACGAATTATTCATTGACTCTCATTGCTTAGAGCATCAATTGCTCAGCTTAAAATTGTTTCTTAGGGTGTGTTTGTTTCATGAAAAATATAACGTTTTAGGAAAATGTTTTCCCGAAAACCATTTTCTAGGAAAATGGTTAGTTTTTCTTTATTTGGTGATACGTGACCAAAAATAGTTTTTGGTGTTTGGATTGCATTTGAAAAATGATTGAAGGTGTAGAAGACACCAATGAAGAGGAAGAGGAGGGAGCGAAGCTAATGGGAGCGCAGGAGGGGCTAGGGTTGGAGGAGGTGGTAGTGACGAAAGGGAGGGGGCGAAGGAGAAAGAGAGAGGGGAGGAGGAGTTAGGGTTTACGTTCACAGGCAAAGAAAGAAAAGAGAAAATAAGAAAAAAAAAAAAGAAAGAAGAAAGAAAAGAAAAGATATAATAATAATAAATTCAAAATTTTTAATTAGAAATTCTTTTTAATAATAAATTTTTCATTAAGCGATGACCTTAAAATATTTTGGAAAAAGTTTTCCGGTTCTTTCAAAGTGGAATTTTTTTCATGAATTTAAGTTTTAAAAGGAAAACATTTTCCGTTGACTCATTTTCCTGAATAAACCAAACTCTGAAAAATGAGGAAAAATGAGAAAATATTTTCCGAAATTATTTTTCGCAAAACAAACACACCTTGTCTACTTACCAAATGAAACTTTGCTGATGAAACTTTAATGGGGACTGCCAGAATTTGTAGACTATTTTCAGTAACAACTCAAGCAGCATCAATTTTCAGTCTGTTTAGTTTTGGTGCTTCCTCATAAGCAACACCTCATGCTCTGGAACTTATCAAACTTCGGGCGGCCCCACAAGCCAGTATCATCAATCAGGCTCAGCACTCAGGTTTCTCTGAAAACAGGCAACAAGATGATCGACCTCAAGTCATTTCGACTGGAAAGATCCTAATGATCTCAGTATTAATGTGAGATATGGAATATATGAAGCCCCCAGATGCATCCGACCTGCTCTGTCGGACGCTGGGATAGCGGGTGGGTGAGCGAGCAGGCATCACCGAATGACGATGGAACTAGGAACAATTAAAAAGGAAAAAGGGAAATAGAAAAGCCATCTTTTGGTTTGCTGGGGACAAGCAGGACAGATAAAATAATGAGAAGGGTGGTTGATGAGGCCATCTACTTGGAGATGCGGCAAGTCGAGCAAGAGGAGTTCAAGAAGAGGCCCTTGGCCTCCCAAACAATTTGAGAGGCAAACCCCATGTAATGTGGCCAACATGCGCAGCTGCAGGAGTGACCCCAGAAAAAAAAAAAAGTAGAGGTTTCCTGGAGCGTGCGAATTGGTTGAGGCTTTTCAATCTGATGCGATTTGAAAGACGTGTTGAGAATTGATTGCGACAACTAGCGCTTTCATCGGTCGTCATGAAATTTTGACATTGTTGCATCAAAACCATGTTATACTGAAAGCAAATTCTTATCCTTATCGTATTGTCTGTAATTCCTTTTTTTTCTTTTTTTTCTTTTTTGCGTTTTTCACTAGTCAATGCTTGAGTTACAATACATACTCCTCTCATTTGAGAATCCTGCGGTGTCCATCGTAAACATAATTTATCATCGATGGCATGCATGAGAAATAAAATTTCGATTAATTCTCTTTCCTTATAGGAATTCTAATTAATACTAATTTTCCAAGATCGTGACGGGAAAACGGAGAAAATACGTGGGGCATTAGAAAATAGATCATTGATCGTGGGCTTGGTCATCAATAATCCTCTTGCCTCTACCATGGAGAACGTTAACAAACCCAATAGAATAAACAAGAACTGCACAGACCTCTGTTTTAGACAATTCATTTAAAGTAAACTGCTGGGCTCCTGCCAAAACTAAAGCATCTTCCCACCTTCATCTGGACAAGTGATTTCACCTTTTGAGCTAGCCAGTGAAATGGCTTGTCTATGCTGCTGCTTAAGATGGATTTTAGTCTAAAGAGGGAAAAGAGGGCCCGCCCCCGCGGGGGGGGGGGGGGGGGGGAGGCTGGGGTTGGAAGGAAAGAAAAGGAAAAGTAAAAAGCAAAACTTACTCATATGCTGAACTATCCACTTGGAAATACTAAGGAATCTTCCCTTGAACAGCACCAGTTCACCGCACCCGGTCGGAACCGAATTTACCTGGAAATCAACTTCACATGACCGAAAGAAGAAAGAAAAAACGTGAACGGCTGTAGCCCTTGGCACGAGGGGGAAAAAGAGAGCTGTCGTTAGAAACCCTCTCTCTCTCTCTCTCTCTCTCACACGGAGGAAGGGTACACTTCAAACAATCGAAAGCAGAAGAATCTGACGAGGCCGTGTGTTTGTTTGGTGGGTCAAGAAGTCTGGGATATTCCATGGCGATGGAAGATGTCATGACGTCATATTCCAACACTTTCTGAGGGGAGTAATAGCTCTTCTTCTCTTTCTTGCGTGTTCGCGGTTCTCTTCTGGTGACGAAAGCCCTTTGGTCTGAGACTCTCTGACTTAGCATCTGCGGGTGAAGTGTTGCCTCTGAGTTAAGATTTGTCTTGCTGGTGGGAATTGAGATTCTTTTGGGTGGGTGGGTGAGTTGCTTTGCTGGACTCAGCATTCTTTCATTTTGTCTCTTTCTTTTAACCCATTTTCAGAAACTGATTGCACCCTCTCTTTTCTTATTCTTTTCATTTTGTACTCTGGAGTCCCATTTTTGGGAAATCAATTCATTTGAGTTAAATCTGGCATTCGAATTGGTAGCTTATCTTCTGCAATGCATTTCTATCTGCAGTTTCTTAGCCCTTTTAGCTTCCAATGTTTCTTTGAATTAAACAGATTGAGAATCGGGATTCGGGGCTAAATCCTCGGTGGAAGATCATTCTCCATCTCGACTGTAGTTTTCTTTCTTGGATCATAATCGCGCCTGTGACGATTTGAGTGTCTACTTGACTCAAGGGACAAGCTCCGATGGAAGATGGTCCCCCCACTCCCAAGTCTCCCTTTGAGAACATTTCTGATGATAAAATGGACTTGGATTTATTAGATGACTTCTTTCTTGATGGTTGCTGGGTAGAAACAGCTGCTGCCTTCAGCCTCTTCCCACAGAGTCCGACTTTTGCTGCTCCAAATGAAGCCCCGGACCATTCGCTCTCAGAGGAGACTCTTACTGGGATTCCAACTACTGACTCATATCAGAATGCATTTCAAGAAGAAACTAGAGGAAATACTGCGCCAGGAATTCCACCTTCGGCTGATCCCCAAACTAGTGAACTCGCAGAATCTCGGATTCAAGATGTGAATTCTGTTGGAAACGCCACATCTCTGGGCCAAGTTGAAGGCACCGAAGTGAGTCAAAGTCTCTGGGTTGCGCCAAAGAGCAGTCTGGGTTTATCTTCATCTATAAAGCTGAGATTAATGCAGGCTATTAGTCACTTGAGCGAATCCAGCAAAGGCAAAGATATGCTTATCCAGATATGGGTGCCAGTTGGGAGAGAAGGCAGGAAGGTGCTTACTACAGATGACCAGCCCTTTTCTCTCGGTCTCAGCTCAAGAAGCCTTCAGAGATACAGAAGTGTGTCTAAATCCTACCAATTCCAAGCTGATGATGGTTCGAAAGACCACCTTGGATTGCCAGGCCGTGCTTTCCTGGGGAAGCTTCCTGAGTGGACTCCTGATGTCCGTTTATTCAGTACTGAAGAATACCCACGCATTAATTATGCGCGGCAGTACGATGTTCGTGGGTCTCTTGCGGTTCCCGTCTTTGAACGTGGGAGCGGGACATGCCTGGGTGTTGTTGAGATTGTGACCACATCTCAAAAGATCAATTGCCGTTCTGATCTGGAGAATGTTTGTAAAGCTTTGGAGGTCGCTTCCTTTCTCCTAGTCTCGGTTGTCTTGAAGTTCTCAAAGTTCCACCGAGGAAAATTGCAGTAGTGGTATCTTTTCGTCGAAGGTCTAATAGTAGTACAATGAGGACATGGGAAAGCCAAAATCTGCATGGATAAAACTCATCAAATGGTCTTTCCCCCAACATGTGCATTTAACTTTTTGAGTGTTCAATGTTTCATTTATCTGCATTTCATGGTAACTTCGAATTTCTGATGTCAAGGTATATAGTGCTGGGTTATTACATCACACCTTAGCAAATTCATATTTTAGACTTAAAATAATACTTTCTTGTATGTTTCATTTGGCAATTCTCCTTGGAGGACCATACATTATTTTGGTACATCAATTCATTTGAGTGAGTCAGTTATCCCGCATGGTTTCTTTTAAAAAGCAGAAACCTTTCAAAACCACCGAAAGGTCATGCTTAAGTCTACTCATTTATAATATTGAGTTGTCAGTTGTCACCTGTGAACTTAAATAAGAATTTGCCTTCTAGGTCTCTCAAAGCTATACATATTTGCAGGCTGTTGATCTTAGAAGTACCCAAAGCTTCAACCCCTCTATTGTGAAGGTACCACAATATCTCTACCTTCTTAAAGCAGGGAATTTGCGTTTCCATTTCTCACGTATGGTTTACCTTTCAGGTTGATGTGTTGTATGAAGCAGTAATACCACGAATTCTAGAGGCTTTGAAGTCTGTGAGCAAGACATACAATTTACCACTAGCCTTGACTTGGGCCTCCTGCATCAAACAAGGCAAGGAAGGATGCCGGCATTCAGACGAGAATTATTCTCTCTGCCTCTCCACCATGGACTCCGCTTGCTTGGTTGTGGATCTCGAAATGCGTGGGTTTCATGAGGCATGTTCTGAGCATCACCTTCTAAAGGGCCAAGGAATTGTTGGAAAAGCATTCACAACAGATAAACCCTCTTTCTCAAATGACGTAACTGCCATTTCCCACACCGAGTATCCACTCTCCCACCATGCTAGACTGTTCAGGTTACAATCTGCCTTGGCTATTCCTGTGATAAACATTTACACGGGATTGGCTGAATTTGTACTGGAGCTTTTCTTGCCAAAGGATTGTGGAGACATGGAGGAGGGAAAGCGGATGCTGAACTTTCTGTGTGCTGACATACATCAAGCATTTCAGAATTCTCAGTTTTTTACTGAGAAAGATTTAAGTGGGCGCAATTGTTTTGCCTTTTAAAGAGACAGAAATTGCCACTGAGAAGAAACTTCAGAAGAAAGAAACTGAGGTAGCATCCTCTTCAAGGAAACAAACCTCTTCGGATGAGTCATCCTGGATGGCTCACATGGTGGAGACTCAGACGAAGGGCAATGGAGTCTCAATTTCGTCAACTTATGACATGGGAACCAAAGAACCATTCAACATAACAACGCAACATCAGGAGTTTTGGCACCTTCAGCAGGATTCTGAGAACATCACTGGTGTTGAGGGCAGGAGCAATTCTTTATCTTTGAGTCAACACTCAAGAGGTAGTGGAAAAGATGGCCAGAAGAGACAAACTAAGATGGAGAAGACAATTACTGTGGATGTCCTCCGACAATACTTTGCTGGAAGCCTCAAAGATGCTGCAAAAGAACTAGGAGGTAGCTTTTTTCTGTTTCTAAATACTGCAAGATTCAAAATCTTGTTTAGATTCTCTGGAGATGAGTAAGTTTAATCACTCAATTAGGTAGCTTTTTTCTGTTTCTAAATACTGCAAAGATTCAAAATCTTGTTTAGATTCTCTGGAGATGAGTAAGTTTAATCACTCAATTAGGTACTCTTAAACGACTGATTCATAAATTGCGCAAGCATGCATTAGCCTCAGCAGGAAACTGCATTCTTCTTTAGAACCTAAATTGGGGTAAATGGTCTCATATCCATTGAACAGTCCATTTAACTGAGCGCCAGTTCAACTAATCCAAGAAAAATAAATGCTTAGGCAAAGGGATTTCTGGGGTTGTTTCATGTTACGGTTTAACCTTAAATAGTTTATGCCAAGGACATTTAGACATCAACAGAGATTCTCAAGTTCCAGATTTCACTTGACTTTTCTCTTTGAAACTTATGCCCTTGCAACGCTCCAGTATCAATGTTGCAAATGTCACATGACCCTCCAGGCACTCAGAATTGCAAATCAGTTGCTTACCTTCCCATTATCCGCCTCATTCAAATTTAATTTTTCTTCTACCAGTTCTTATAAACAGCAATACTCTTTGCAGCATTCCTCCTTGTCGTGAGCTTAAGGAGAGAATCTTCTGCAAATATTTTCAGAGTTATCTCAATCACCCTAAGTGTCTAGTAAAATGTTGAGCCAATTTTACTGTTCACACCTTTGTGCTCGATCTCCATTTACTTATTAACCGTAAAATTGCTCTTTTGGATCTTTTCTCTTCTACCGGATACAAATCCTCAACAGTTTGCATTTTCAGTTACTGGTGACTTTGGAGCAGCAATAAGATTTCTGGTGACGGCGGATGACCATAAGCAGACTTGTTCATTTCTTTCATAGAGATATGTTCTCTTCCACTGTCACTCCTTAACCGTTTCAGTTTATATCATGCAGTGTGTCCAACGACTCTCAAAAGGATATGCCGGCAGCATGGAATAGCCCGGTGGCCTTCACGAAAGATCAAGAAGGTAAATCATTCCTTAAAGAAACTCCAGCATGTGATTGACTCGGTCCAAGGAGCCAAGGGTACTATCAAGCTTGGGTCCTTTTATGAAAGCTTCCCTGAACTAAGTACAGAGATCTCCGGAGAAGGACCCAGCTCATCAAAGCAGAGTGATCCTCCGAAAAAAACAGATCACCAGCCTGATATTAATATAGATAATTCTGCGGCCACCATTTCGAAATCTCCATCTGCATCATGTAGTCAGTGCTCCACTTCAACCACTTCTGGCTCCAACGAAGCAAATGTGCATTCTACCACCATCCTAGCCTCAAGCGGCAGAAATGATCAGATAATTGAAGCCCTTTTGAATTACTAAAGAGGGCTCGCAGTCATGCAGAATTACATGAACCCCAGATTCTCGCGAGATCCCATAGCCACATGTCATTTGACCAGCATCCCTTACCAAACATTCAGGGGCATCATCTTCAGGATGGACTAATTTTCAGAGTGAAAGCCATGTTTGGGGAAGAAAAAATCCGGTTGGTCTTGCAACCAACATGGGGTTTCGCAGATCTGCGACAAGAGATTGCAAAGCGTTTCAGCATAGATGATGTTGGTGGAATCGACCTAAAATATTTGGATGATGATGGGGAATGGGTTCTTTTGACATGTGATGCTGACCTTGAAGAGTGCATGGATGTGTATAGAACATCCCAAGGCCACACCATCCGTATGTCCGTCCATCCGGCTTCACATCCACATAGAAATTCGCTGGGAAGCAGCGGGCACAAGATAAGCGTTTTCTATGAGCCAAGCGTTCCATGTATTTCTTTGGTAGGATTGCATTGATTTTCTAAGGTCTGGGCAGACCAGTCAATGTACAGTGGAAACAGACGGAACGATCATAAAAACAAGTATTTGTCTCTTCCCCATGGTGACTGGTACAGCAGCAATGAGACTCAACTTTGTAAATCAAAAATGATGTTAGTTGTTGAGAATATTGAGTATTAAGGGTAAAATAGTAACTAAGTTATGAGTAGGGTTAAGCACATATGAGCATATATATATTTGTAACCATATTTTTATTTTGATTATTAGAAAATAATTATCACTTCACATGGTATCAGAGCCACACTTTAAAAAAAATAAAAACCCTAGCAGCTCGAAGATTACCGGAGACCACTGTTCTGTCATCGGAAAAGGTTGTGCCTCTGGCCGGCGACATTGATCCGTCATCGGAAAAGGCCGTGCCTCCGGCCGACGACATTGATCTGTCATCGGAAAAGGCCGCATCTCCAGCCGGCAACCCACGAACTCCTTGATCGATGCTTCTTGATCCATGTTCTGGCGATTATCCTCTCTCCTTCTGGTTTTGTGCTTCAGAGACGATACCCCCAGTTGTAATCGTTCAAATCCTACGTGCTACGACCCACGATGTTGACCCCAGCTATCATCGTTCGAGTCCCACCTTGGGATCGCATCAACCAGCCTTGTGGTTGCTGCCACTTAGCCTTCGCGAACATATCTAACTCGGGAGAATTATCAAAAAAGTCATAAACCTATTGTAATTATGCCAATTTAATCATAAACTTTTTTTTAGTCAATTTAGTCCTAAACTTTTTATAATTGTGCCAGTTTAGTCCATCTGGCCAAAATTGGCCTGCTGGCGCTGACGTAGATACCGGCCATCCGGTGAAAGCTGACATGGCAAATTTTTTTATTATTTTTATTATTTTTTTCGAATTTTTAAATATTTTTTTGAATTTTTGAATTTTTTTTTTCAACTTCTCTTTCCTCTGGCCAGCCTCGCCCATGGACGGCAAGGTCAACCGTCGCCTTGGCTGGGCAAGGCCGACCCTCGCCTTGGATTTGGCGAGGCTCGGCCCCACCTAGCCATGGCGAGGGTCAATCTTGCCAGGTTCGGCGAGCTCGGCCCTCGCCATGGTGGGTGAGGCCAAGCCTTGCCAAATACGGCGGGACCTCGCCCAACGACGGCGAGGCCGGCCTCGCCAACGACTTTGTGAGCGCGACCAGCGCCTTGTTCGCCTGCCTCCATTGTCGGAGCTTGCCGAGGACCCAAGGGTTTTTCGACTCGTTTTGCAAAGGGTGGATTGGAGAAGACAACGACCCAACTCGGCTTCCGCAAAGCAACGAACCTGTGGAAGCCGGAGCCGCCAAAACACGGAGCAGTGGGCGGGATCATCACCTTGGCTGGGCAAGGCCGACCCTGGCCTTGGATCTAGCGAGGCTCGGCCCCTCCTAGCCATGGCGAGGGTCGATCTCACCAGTGTCGGCGAGCTCGGTCCTTGCCATGGCTGGGCGAGGCCGGCCTCACCAGATTCTGGTGGGGCCTCGCCATTGGTTGGCGAGGTCGGCCTCGCTGGCCCTCACCGCGCCGCCGGCCAAAGGAAGGAGAAGCTGAAAAAAAAGAATTAAAAAATTCAAAAAAATACTTAAAAATTGGAAAAAATAATAAATTTTTTTGCCATATCAGCTTTCGCCGAAAAGCCGGTGTCCACGTTAGCGCCAGCCAGTCAATTTTGACCGGATGGACTAAACTGGTACAATTATAAAAGATTTAGGATTAAATTGGCTAAAAGAAAAAACATTACTGAATTGGCACAATTGTAATAGGTTTAGGACTTTTTTTGGTAATTCTCCTATCTAACTCTATGTAACCCATTCCAATGTCGCCAAATCTTGTCAGACCTAATGTAGCTCAAATCTGGCAATGTCCAACCAAGATGGGAGTTGAAAACCCTAAAAATCTTCTAAAATTAGGAGCAATCTTGGCGATGCCAAGGAGAGTGTGCTCGGTCTTGAGGTCTTTCAACAGATCCACCTTTGAATTTTGTTGCGACTTGTGAGCCCTTGCTCAATGTTGACGGTTCTTCGTTTTCTCTGTTTGTGAACGGGTGTTGAGATTTTGCTTCAGGCTTCCTTGGGTCTTGCTCGTGAATCCTTTCTTTTTTTAGAAGGAATCCCAATTAAATTTACTTCAAGGTGGGGAAGATTCAAGGCAGCCATCTAGCGTGACTTCTGAAATTGTGGAACTTGAATAGTGGTGAGTTACTAGACAACTTTGTCGCTTAATAATTAATGTTAAAGTGGTTCTTCCAACTTTGGTGTTGGCTATGGGGTGCTGGAAAGGCTTCTGGAAATGGCGAATGATGGGATACTTTATGGTGGTGGACAGTAACCTAGTAACCCACTTTATTATTTGTACTGCACAAAATTTTAGATCCATTATTGAGGATAGATTTGATGGCTATTATAGAGGATAGAGTTGTTGTTTTGCACTTGAAAGTAATGTTGCATTGAATTAATGGAGATATTGAGAATAAGTATATTGGTGCTTTGGTGATTCGTATGGTGATTCGATTGAGGCCTTTCTATTTAGAATTTTTTGTGTATTTGATTGACTTATTGGAATTAAATATTGGCAACTGTGAATTTATTCTTGGGCTCAATCATTATTCATTATGGCGACCAATTGATCGACTTTTGGATCTCCTTTTGGTCATTTTCAATTAACATCTGTCAAGTTAGATGGAACTAATATCCATCTTGGTCTAAAGCGGTCGAGGTCTATTTTACTGCCATCAAACAACTGGACTATCTCATGTCAACAATACTGTCTGACAAGAGTAAAGCTGTCGATTGGATTGCAGGAGATGCGATGATTCGAACCCTATCGTGGAATAGCATGGACCCTAAGGTCAATCCTCACTTTATTCAATGTGACTTTGCTAAAGCAGTTTGGGATAAGTACACACTACTCTATTCAGGGCAAAATAATATGATGTGAGTATGTGACACATGGGAAAAGTTATTTGATGTTCAGTGTGGAGATCAATCTTTGTTTGATCATTATGCTCGGTTCACCACTCTCTGCCAACGATTGGATACTTATCTTCTTGCCTCAAACAATCCAAATGTTTTGGCTAAACGCCAAGAGGATTTGAGGGTAATATTATACCTCAAGTCATTGGGGCCTAAGTATTCATCTCTTCATCAACATATTACATCTCCGAGTTCTCTTCCTACAGTAGATGAAGTCTTCTCCTAGGCTCTCCATTCTACAATTTCTGAGAAGAGTTCTTCCGCGCTAGCAGTGGAGATTAGTGCTATGCTTTCCCATGGTTCTAATGGATGTGGAGGTCGATGTCGTGGTTATCAAGGTCGTGGATGTGGTGTTGTTCGCAGTGGAAGTCATGGAGGCCATGAACGTGGAGTTGGGACTCATGGTACCATTAATTCTGGAAATAGTTGTGGTTCCCGTTATTGCCATCATTGTCAAAGAGTTGGACATACATAATTTTATTGCTATACACTTCACCCAGAGCTCAAACCCCCTCTTGCTGCATATGTAGAGGTTGAGGATTCTCTTGGTCCTCCCTCAATGGCTCCACCAAGTTCAACTCAAGTTCTGAAGACAGGGGATTCAGTTACATTAACACGGGCTGATTATGATACATTGGTTGGCTCCCAACAAGTGACAAGATCTTTAGCTCCTACTGCAACTCTGGCACAAACCTCTAAAGGTAGTTCATCGTGTTTGTTGTTTGCATGGTCTGATTCTTGGGTTATAAACTTTGGAGTTACCAATCACATGACTAGTAACTCTAACCTACTATCTTCTTTTCACTCTACATCTCATTCATTATCAAATTCAGTTACATTAGCAAATGGTTCACAGTCTCAAGTTACTAGTATGGGAGTTGCTCATTTGAGTCCCTCTCTTTCTTTGTCATCTGTCATTCACCTATCAAAATCTCATTATAATTTGATTTTCATTAGCTAGTTGACCAAAGAACTAAATTGGTCTGTGACATTTTCTTCTTCCCGTTGTGTTTTTCAGGATTTGAGGATTAGACAAATGATTGGTAGGGGACATGAATCAAATGGCCTGTACTATCTTGATAAGAAGGTGTTAGCTGTCGTAGTTGTAAAACAGATATCCGCTGATGTATATCGGATGCATTGTCATGTTGGTCATCCACCACCAAACCTACTTCGACGTCTATTTCTTGAGTCTAAGTTTGTGAGTTCCTTTCAGTGTGAAGCTTGTTAGTTTAGTAAACATGATAGAGCTTCTTTTCCTTCCCATTTTTAGAGTCGTGTGTCTAGTCCATTTGAGTTGGTTCACTCGAATGTATGAGGTCCATGTTGTGTGTCTGATGTCTTTGGACTCATATATTTTATTATATTCATGGATGATTTTCCCCAAATGACTTGGTTATTCTTAATAAAAGATCGTATAGAGATTTTTTGTTGTTTTCAATTGTTCTATTTTGAAGTGTTGAATCAATATAATATCTCTGTCAAACATTTACCATCAAATAATGCTAGAGAATACCTTGCAACAACTTCTGGTTTCCAGCCCTTTTTGGAATCTCATGGTATTATTCATCAGATGTCCTACTCATACACTCCACAACAAAATGGCGTAGCTGAACATAAAAATCACTATCTTCTTGATGTCGCCCATTGCCTCATGTTTCATATGCATCTACCTAAATATTTTTGGGGCCATGTTCTTCTTACGACATGTTATTTAATTAATAGGCTTCCAACTTCTATTCTTCAAGGGAAGACACCATTCTCACTTTTACATCCAAATCATCATCTCTTTTCCTTACCTCTTCAGGTCTTTGGGTCTGTTTGTTTTGTACATAGTCTTATTCCAGGTCTTGATAAACTGGATCCTCATGCTGAAAAATATATCTTTGTGGGATACTCTCAAACTCATAAATGATACAAATGTTATAGTCCTACTTGTTGTCGTATGTTTGTGTCTATAGATGTGACGTTCTTTGAAGAATAGTCATATTTTTCTTCTCAAAATGTTCCATAGACACATGGTGATAGTGATGATCTTGTACTACCAATGCTTCCACTACCTTCCATCTCTCTAGCTACCTCCAAAAAATTTCAGTTTGTTGACCACACTTATCATTGATGAAGTACAGTTCCAACTATGACAGTACAGTCTTCATCAGCACTTGATTCATTTGTTCCCTCATCAGTTGCAGTGCCGGCCTCTGATTTTGATCCGCCCATTGCTTCTCGAAAAGGTACACATTCTTGTGTTGGTCGCCCTGTTGATCGTTATTTCGGTCTTTTTGATTGTGTTAGTACGCATCATCCTATTTCAATTTTTTTGTCCTATGATCATTTATCTCCTACCTTCTCTACCTTTATCTCATCGTTGTCTTCTATTTATGTGCCTAGCAATGTTGCTGAAGCCCTTGCTCATTCGGGTTGGCGTCGTGCCATGGAAGATGAAATGCAGGCACTAATTTGGAATAAAACTTGGCGACTCACTTCCTTACCTACTAATAAGAAACCTGTTGGTTGTCATTGGGTTTTCACTGTTAAAGTTCACTCGGATGATACTCTTGATCGATTGAAGACACGATTAGTTGCGAAGGGGTATACTCAAACTTATGGTGTCGACTATAATGACACCTTCTCTCTTGTGGCCAAAATTCCCTCTGTTCGTGTCTTTATTTCATTGGCTGTGCAATTTGGTTAGATCCTTCATCAATTGGATGTGAAAAATGCCTTTTTACATGGTGATCTAGCTGAGGAGGTCTACATGAAGCAACCACCTGGGTTTATTGCTTAGGGAAAGAATGTGGTATGTCGTTTACACAAAGCTTTATATAGACTTAAACAATCTCCTCGTGCTTGGTTTGGTAGATTTAGTGATGCGGTTATCAAATTTGGATTAAAGCAGTGTCAGGTAGATCATTTAGTTTTCAGCTCTGTGTCTTCAACTGGTTGTATCATTCTAGTTGTATATGTGGATGATATCATCATTATTGGTAGTGATTCAGGTGGTATTAAAAAACTTAAGCAATTTCTGCATAAAGAATTCAGTACTAAAGATCTGGGATGTCTTCAATACTTTCTTAGTATTGAAGTATCCTATTCACATGCCAGTATCAATTTATCGCAATGAAAGTATGTACTAGACATCCTTGGCGAGGTTGGATTTCTTGGAGTAAAGCTAGTCGATACCCCTATGGATCCCAATATGAAACTTAATGCAGAACATGGAGAATTACTACATGATTTAGTAAAGTATCGAAGATTAGTTGGTAAGTTAAACTATCTTACTATTATAAGACCTAATATATCCTTCCGGTTAGTGTAGTAAGTCAGTTCATGAGTTCTCCTCGTACCACTCATTGGGATTCTTTACTTTGAATCATCAAATATTTGAAGGGAGCGCCAAGTAAAGGACTATAGTTTAAGAATTATGGCCATCTAAACACTGCAGGCTTTTTTGATGCCGATTGGGCTGGATGTCCTATGGATAGGAGATCTACTTCAAGCTATTATGTGTTTCTTGGGGGTAATTTAGTTGCTTGG